>NC_057866.1:233366643-233669500 GCF_019393635.1 Dromiciops gliroides | reverse complement strand
CAATGGTCAAAAGCAAAACAGATGTTTGAGGAGAAACAGGATAAAAAGAGAGAGAAGAAAAAAAAGAAGAAAATGGGTTGGAGGAAAATACAGTTTATAACCCATGGATTAGAAGCTAAACCATAAAACAGAACCAAAAACCAAGAATGGATTAGAAATCAAAATCTAGGGCAAGTAGGGGGCGGGGCCAGCACTAGGCGGCGGCATCTGGCGTGGGGTGTCTTAGATGCGCAATGGCTTAGGCAGTGAAAGCACCTGCCAGGGGGAGTGCCTGAGCCGCGCCGCCGCCGCCCCCTCCCGCCGGGACCCGTCGCAGCCGCCAGCGCCCCCGACCCGCGGTCACCATGTGTGACCGCAAGGCCGTAATCAAAAATGCGGACATGTCGGAGGAGATGCAGCAGGACTCCGTGGAGTGTGCCACCCAGGCCCTGGAGAAGTATAACATAGAGAAGGACATAGCAGCCCATATCAAGAAGGAGTTTGACAAGAAGTATAACCCCACCTGGCACTGCATCGTGGGGAGGCACTTTGGCAGCTACGTGACGCATGAGACGAAGCACTGCATCTACTTCTACCTGGGCCAGGTTGCCATTCTCCTTTTCAAGTCTGGTTAGAGCAAGACCTGGGCCTCCTGCCCCAGAGCCATCCAAATCACAAGGACTGCAGCCTAAATTCCAAATACCAGAGACTGAACTATCTTCAGCATCGCCATGGGAACACCTCGAGCTTTAAGCCTTTATCGTGTTGTTGTACAAGGCATCCTATGTACTAGTTTGTTGTGGTTATAAAACAATTAGCAAAAAAAAAAAAAAAAAAGAAATCAAAATCTAACAATATGCTGTGTACAGGAAGCACACTTGAAACAAAAAGACACACAGAGTTAAAATAAAGGGCTAGAGCAAAATCTGTTATGCTTCAATTAAGTAACAAAAAGGCAGAAATAGCAATAATGATTTCAAACAAAGCAAACACAAATATAGACCTAATTAAAAGAGATAATTAAGGAAACTACATTTTGTTAAAAGCACCAAAGACAATGAAGTACTATTGAAAAATTTTCCAGCAAGTTTCTCTGATAAAGACCTCATTTTTTAAATATAGGGGATTGAATCAAATATATAAAAAATAGGAACCATGCTCTAATTGATAAATGGTGAAGAACACAAATCTTTTTTCAGAATAATAAACCAAGATCATCTAAAATTCTACATGTGGGTCCTTTGGGAAGCAGAACTAGCAATGATATTGATGGATCAAAGGTTAAACACAATTTTAGTGCCCTTTGGGCATAATTTCAAATTTGAGCAAAACTATTTATAGCAGATTTTTTGCAGTGGCAAAAAATTAGAAATTGTGCAGATGCTCATAAAATGGGGAATAGCTGGACAAGTTGTGGACTATCATTGTGATGTAGTACCTGTATAGAGTCCAAGAAGCAACAGTGACAACCAAACATGAAATAATTGATTGCTTTAATATTGTAAAAGGAGTGTGTCAAATCTGTATATTGTCATCTTATTTATTTAACTGATATGCAGAGTCCATCATGTCAAATGGCAGGCTGGATGACTCAAAAGCTGAAATTAACCTTGCCAGCAGAAATATCAACAATATTAGATATGCAAATTATACCACTCTGATGGCAAAAAAGAAGACAAATTAAGAAGATCTTGATGAAGGTGAAAAAGGAGTGTGTGAAAACTGGCTTGAAGCTTAATATCACCCCCTCCCTCCCACTACTACCACCAAAACTAAGTTCTTGGTACCTGGTCCCATCACTTCCTGGCAAATAGAAAAATAAGAAATGGAAGAAGTGCCAGACTTTATATTCTTGGATTCAAAGATTATTGTAGACAGTGACTGTCACCACAAAATTAAGTATCAATGCATGGCTCTCATTACCACAGATGAGTGCCACGGAATTGATGCTTTTGAAGAGAGAAGACTTTTTTGTTGAAGATTTTTGAGAGTTTCTGTGACAGAGAAGAGATCAAATTGATCAATACCTACAGAAATTAATCTAGGCTATTCACTAGAAGGTTAAACACTTAATCTGAAGTTTAAATACTTTAGCTACATAATGAGAAGACAAGCCTCACTGGAAAAGACCCTGATACTGGGAAAGATTCAAGGCAAAAGAAAAATAGGTCAGGAGAGTTTGACACGAAGAGATAATATAATGAAAACAACAAACATGAACTTGGGTAGACTTTGAAAGATAGTAAAAGATAGAACAGCCTAATTTGTTATGGTCCATGGTGTCACAAAAAGTCAGACTGACTGAATGATTCAATGACAACAACAACAACATTGTGCTATAAGAAATGACAAGAGTGTTGGTTTCAGAAAAAAAATGTCAAGACCTATATGAAGTGATATTAACTGCCGTGAGAACTGGGAGATCATTTTGCTTAGTAAGAGCAATGGTCTAATTAATGATGATAAGCAATGAGAGCCTTGACTACTTTTATCAATAAAATGATTCAAGATGGTTCCAAAGAACTCATGATAAAAACAATACTATCCACCTCAAGAGAGGGAACTGATGGACTCTGGGTGAAAATTGAAGTGTAATTTTCTTGTTTTATCATTTTCAGGTTTTGTGTGTGATATAATTAATATAGAAATGTTTTGCATGATTTCCCAAGTATAATTGATACAATATTACTTTCATTTTTATTTGGAGGGTAGGTTGGGAGAGAATGAGAGAATCTGGAACTTAAAATTTAAAAATTAAATCATGCAATAAAAAAATAATGATTTAAAAAAAAAAGATAGCTCAAATTCCACTTTCTGCAGGAGAACTTTCTTGGTTTTCTCCTACCCACAACACTTCCTTAGCTGCTATTGCCTTCCTCTCTAAGATTACATTCCATCAATTCTGTATATATTTTGTTTGTTCCCAGTTATTTATATGTTTTCTCCCCCATTTTAACATGAGTTTTTTTGAAGGCAGAGATTGTTTTTAACTTTTGTAAATTTGGCACTTGTGTCTGGCAAAGAGTAAGTGACTGACTCCATTGACTTGCCCAAGGTCACATAGGTAACAAGTTAGCAGAACTTATATTTGATTCTCAGTTCCCTGACTCCATATACACTGATCCTTAGATTTAACTAGTTCACAAGAAAAGAGGAAGAATAGAAACACATTGAAATTTGTTTCAATATGGTTGGGAAATGGGATCCTTCAATAGTTAGATCTCATCTTGGTCCCCAGGAAAAGCTACTTTGATCGACTTATATGGTCAGATATATGCATTCTAGTTTTAGCTCAGCATCAATTTGGAGAAGTTGAGAACTTTATTGCAGCCAGATGGCTCAGTGGATAGAGCACCGGCCCTGGAGTCTGTAGTACCTGACTTCAAATCCGGCCTCAGACACTTAACACTTACTAGCTGTGTGACCCTGGGCAAGTCACTTAATCCCAATTGCCTCACTAAAAAAACAAAAAACAAAAAACCCCCCAAAACTGACAATTACTTAAAGAGAACTCCAGAGAGTCTGAAAGTGAAATTCAGGTGCTAAAAGAATTAAAAAAAAAGACACAAAAGTAAGGCTTTCTGTTCATTTAACCAGCCTGCAGTGAGAGAGGCTGCCATCCTCAACTTTTTGATGAATCGATTGCAAATGCTATACATTATTGAGTTTAGAACTGGTAGTGGATGAAGAAGATGAATAACTGTCTCCTCCAAGATAGAATATCACACAATATAGAAGAATCATAGAATCCCAGAATGACAAGTAGCCTCCATGGAAATCTACTTAAACGTCCTTCTGACTAAGAATCCCTTTTACAGAACTGCCAATAAGTCTGTAATCATTTATTAAGTGCCTACTGTGTGCCAGGCCCTGTGCTAAGCATTGAGTATACAAAGATATATAAAAACATGGTCCCTGCTCTCAAAGACCTCATGGTCTATTGGGATACCATGTTGGACAAGTGCTCATCCAGACATAGAAAAATAATTTTTCTAGCTTTGTCTTTTGTGGCCAAGTAGAATAAATTTTACCACTTTTTATTTGAACCTTCAAGTACCTGAATAAAGACAAGTATAGAGCATTACTGGCTGTGGAGTCAAGAAGACCTGGGAGACCAAATCCAGTCTCAGACACTTATTACCTGTGTGACCCTGCACAAGTCACTGAAGCTCTGCCTGCCTCAGTTTCCTCAATTGCCAATGGGATAATAATAACATCTACCTCACAGGTTGTTGTGAATATCAAATTAGAAAATGTTTGCAAAATGCTTAGCACAGAATCTGACACAAAGTAGGTGCTTTCCTCCCCTCCCTTTACCTTCCTGTCTCTTCCTTTCCCTTCCCTTTCCTTCCCTTCCCTGTTCTTCCCTTTCTTTCTTGTCTTTTCTTTTCCAAGTTAAAACAGCCTCAATTCCTTTGATCAGTCCCAATGTGGCATGATCTCAGGTTCTCTCATTATGCTGGTAGCCTTCCTCCTTCACTTCAGCTTATCAAAATCATTTTGAAAATGTGGGGCTCCCAGAGTGAACACCATAATTCTGATGTGATCATAACACAGCATGTAGGGGGACTATTAACTCGCTCATTACAGATGCTATGCTTTTCTTAATGTAGCCTAAAATCTCATTAGCTTCTTTTGTTCCCATGGCATACTGTTTTCTTACATTGTACTTGCAATTCATGTAAACTGTCTTTTGTACTTTAAAGGTTCATTTAAAAAAAGGCAAATGTAACACTTTGCATTAATTCTATTAAATTTAAGCTTCTTACATATATACTCTGTCAAGATATTTTTAGATCCTGACTGTTATTCAACATGTTAGCTCCCCTTCTTAACCTTGTGTTAGCTGCGGATTTGCTAGACATAACTTCCATACCTGTATCTGAATCCTTAATACAATTATTAAATGGCAGAGGCTGTGTATAGATTCCTGGATAACTCCACCAGAGAGTTCCTTTCACATTAAAATCAATTAATTAATGACTACTCTGAGTCCAGGCATCCAACCATTTCTAAACACAACTAGCTGTACTCTCATCTTTCATCTCTCATCTCATTTCATTGTCACATGTGCAGACTGATACTACTTTGACCTAGAGGACCAGATTACCGGCTTATGTTTGTCTTACCCTACTTTCTTTTTTTCCTCCCTATAACTTTGCTCTCTAGGACAGAAGTTTGGACTTTCTGTTTCTTACACTCAGGGCCTTGTCTTAATTTTGTACACAAAATCCTTTGGTCTATATTACTTAAACAAAAGTGCTTGCTCAATAATATTTCTTAGCTGTATGTTTTTATACTGTTCTTTGAAAGGGTCTGAAGCCTTGTTCTTGTGGGCTAGGTTCAGGGAAGATAAATTAACCCAAGTGCCAATGAAGGCAAGGAATGAGCTGCCTAAATTATTGCTGTCCAGATATGATCTCTTTGAAATCCACACAGACTGCACTCAGCTGCACTCCTGTAAAACCATCTCAGTAGATGGGCTAAAGCAAATTGAGGGTATCCAACAGACCTCAAACCCATCAGTGAGTTAGGGGAATGTCTATCCTAAGCATATGAAGACTTCCCCTAGCAGAATGGGTACATGAGAACAATTTGTTCCAGTGGCAAGGATTGGTGGCTGAAGCAGGCACTGTGGAGCACTTAGAGCTTGGTCAGACATCAAAGATGCCAAGGTCATGCACTACATCCTGGGCCACTGACAGTCATCTTGACTTTTGTCTAGCTAAGGCATTTTACTGTGATGTCATTGGTCCCCTTCAAAATGAAGGACAAACAATAATGCCTACTATAGTACAAAGCTTACTATTTATTTAGCAGATTTTAAGAGCTATAACACTAGTTTTCCTTTTTCTTCATTAGGATCCAAAAAGATAGCTTGTAAACGTTAAGTGAACAATTTATCAATGTCTTCAAATTAGTAAATTAAAAAAAAATCTTTGAACTTAATATTGCTCCTAGTTTTGATGAATTGCTATTATAAAAATAGTAATGAAATAATTTAAATAATGAAAAGTATTTTATATCAAAACAGACTTTCCCTTATAAATATTTGAGATGGTGTATTAGCCCTTCTCTTTGATTAAATATTATGTCGCAAAGGAGCTCCTTCCCTGATTGGCTGAGGTCTTTTGAACACATGTCTGATGAGACCTAGAAAAATAGATGACTCTAATATAATATAAAAACAACAAGAAGAACAAAAACAATGACTAACTCTGGTGTTAGAGGACTTGGGTTCATATCCTACCTCTGACACTATTTATGTGACCTCAGACAAGTAACATTACTTGTTTTCAGTTTCATCACCTTTAAATGAAGGACATGCATTTGTTGTCCTTGGTGTCCATATCCCTTCCTGTTTGATAACTAAGATCCTATATATTTTATTCTCAGGAATTGGTGAATTCATTGCAACCCTTGACATTCTCTCTCTATTTCCTAGCAATGATTACATCCTAGTCATTACCCAGAGCCAAAGAGGAAATTCACACATCTGAAAAGAGGCAGATACATCCCTATAGCAGATAGTAAAATGATATATGAGGGGGTGGTAAAACTGGGAAGTTACTACTCCTACTTCCAACCTTCAGACTGCTCAGAGTAGGATGAGAATTCCGAATAATGAGAGATGTGAGATTCTTATAATTGCTATAGTACTATGGTATGGAAAAACATATAAATACTTCAAAACAGCTTTAGGAAAACTGTCTATTTTGCCTGAAGAACTAGCCACAACTAACTACATGACAGCAGTGGGGAGGAAGGTGTGGCTTAATTGCTGCTATCAATAAAAATGGCTTGCAATTATTATTCTTAATACAGGAAAACATCATTATTTGATAGGTAGCACATCTCCCTCTGTGTTGATCTCCAGACTTTGGTATCTCAAAGATTTTTAGCTTCTAACCTTAGGATTGTGCTATCAGTTTTTATGATGCATGCAATTAGGCATTGCATCTAGAGCACACTGACTTCTGTTGATTATTTATGGCTTGTTAAGTTTTCCCCAGTCACAAAATCCTGAAGAGGGGGTAGATGGAAGGAGGAATCAGAAAGTAAGGTGACAGGACAACAGATACTTCCTGGAACAATGAATGACAAAATGATTCCTCCAAATATTAAGGTTATAGTCCAGGTGTTACATAAGGGATTTTCAAAGTATCTTTAAGATTGATGAGGTGGTCTGAGCCAGGTACCCTATAAAAGATGCAACTTTATCCAATGTTAAGAAGGCTCTATCTCGGGGGCAGCTAAGTAGTGCAGTGGATAAAGAAGACCTGGGTTCAAATCCAGCATCAGACACTTGACACTTACTGTGTGACCCTGGGTAAGTCACTTAACCCTTATTCCCCCCCCCCCAAAAAGAAGGCTCTATCTTCATAGACTGACTTAATTCTAAAAGACTGACTCTCAACTGACAGAGAGACAGAAAGTGGGACATGAAATGAGCCCACTAATTATTTATTTATTTTTTTTAGAATAGAATTTTATTTTCCAAAATATATGTAAAAACAAATTTTAACATCAATTAAAAAAAAAATTGTTCCAACTTCTCTTCCTCCTCTATTCCCACCCCCACCCACTAGAACTCAAGCATTTCAAAATAAATTATACATGAGTAGTCATGGAAAACATTCCCACATTAGCTAGGTTGTGAGGAAAAAACAGTCAAAAAACTCCCAAAACTTCAGACTGAGGAATTGTCAAAGAGAAAAAACATTTTTTTAAAAAATGTGTTTCCAGGGGCAGCTAGGTGGTGCAGCGGACAGAGCACTGGCCCTGGAACCAGGAGCACCCGAGCCCAAATTCAGCCCCACACCCCCAACACCCACCAGCCACATGACCCCAGGCAAGCCACCCAACCCCAATTGCCTCACCAAAAAAGAAAAAAAAGAGAGAAAAGAAAAAGAAAATGTGTTTCCAACTATTTCAGATACTATCACTTCTTTCTCTGTAGATGGGTTGCCATTTTCATAGTCCTTCAGGGTTATATTGGACCATTGCCTTGCTGAAAATAACCACATGCTTCCCAGCAGGTCATTTTACACTATTGCTGTTATTTTGTATACAGTGCATTTCACTCTGCTTCAGTTCATGTAGGTCTTTCCAGGTTTTTCTAATAGTATCCTGTTCATCATACCCTAAATAATGTACCTTAAACTTGACAAAGAATTTTCTTCGTATTAACCCAGCAAAGTCATCAAAACTATTTCCCTCCATCCTATTCCCTTCCCATGATATTTACTCTATTTTCCATCTTCTTTTAAACTATTCCTCCTCAAAAGTATTTTACTTCTGACTGTCTCCTCCCCTACTCTACACTCCCTTTTTTTCCACCCTTCCTTCCTTATCCTCTTCCCCTCATACTTTCCTGTAAGGTTAGATAGATTACTCCTCCCAACTGGGTGTGATTGAGCTCTGATTCTCTATGGTTGGAAGCTTGGCGTGCTTTTACCCCTCCCCCACTGGGCCACCACCACTCGATTCAGCCCACTGGTTCAGAACCAGGGCACTTTGCCCCAACTCCAGCAGATACTGCCTCCACTTCACCCCGGCCTACCTCCGAACCCCGTCACCAGTCCGTGATCGGAGCCTCAGAAGCTGCTGGTGCTGAAGACTCTGACATGCGCTGGAAGCAGTGTCCCTGGCTGGGTTTTGATTTTTACCGCATTATTTGGGCGTGAATGGACGGGTTTATCTGGAGCTTGTGGGAGTCACAGTCTCTCCTCCGCCATCTTGGCTCCGCCCCCTGAGCCCACTAATTATTAAACCTCAGGTCAACTTGTGGGTTAAACTAAAAGTAGAAGTCATCCACTATTAACTATTTTTTTTGTTCTTTTTTTGTCACTATTAACTATTAACAAAATGCTACACTCTTCTTTCTCGTTAAATCCCTTACTCATGTAGCCCCTAATTCAAAGTAACTCATTTGAAAGGAACTTGGCAATTAATGTCTTTTGCCCTAGTATTGACCCAGTGCATAACTCCTAGCTTCAGTACTGCTTGGGAAAACGGTGCTGACACAAGGAGGCTAAGTCAGTTTTTGTTGCAGCTACCATTTTGCATTGAGCCACCATTATGGTGAAAGTATAGTCCCTTATTCTGGGTGAGGATTAGGTTGTAAGTTTCCTTTTTTGGATCCCTTCATTCCCAATATTTAACTGTAAGCTTATGTCTGAAATTTTAAGATAGAATGACAAAGTTTCTTTAAAATTATGTAACTAGGGGGGCAGAGCCAAGATGGTGGAGGAGAGGCTGTGACTCCCACAAGTTCCAGATGAACACATCCACTCACACCAAATAATGCAGTAAAAAACAAACAAAACAAAACAAAAGAGCAGCCTAATGGACATAAGAACAGAGTGAGACTATTTCTCCACAAAAGAGGGCAATTCCAATCACCTACTGATCAGACTGAACCACTCAGCACCTTCCAAGAGATTGCCAGGGAAAACTGCCCTGATATTCTAGAAGCAGAAGCTAAAATAGAAATCAAAAGAATCCACCGATCACCTCCTGAAAGAGATCCCAAAAGGAAAAGCTCCAGGAATATTATAGCCAAATCCCAGAACTCCCAGGTCAAGGAGAAAATATTGCAAGCAGCTAGAAAAAAGGAATTCAAATGCTGTGGAGCTCCAATAAGGATAAGGCAAGATCTAGCAGCTTCTACATTAAAGGACTGGAGGGCATAGAATATGATATTCCAGAGGGCAAAGGAACTGGGACAACAACCAAAAATCACATACCCAGCAAAACTAATTTTAATCCTTCAGAGGAAAAAGATGGGATTTCAATGAAAAGGAGGTCTTTCAGGCATTTGTGATGAAAAGACCTGAACTGAATAGAAAATTTGACTTTCAAATACAAGACCCTAGAGAAGCATAAAAAGGTAAACAGGAAAAATACTTCACGAGGGATATTAAAAGATCAAACTGTTTACATTCCTACATGGGAAGATAATACTTCGAACTCATAAGAACTTTCTCAGTAAGGAATTCACAGAAGACACAGGTCTGAACTGAATATGAAGGGATGATATCTGTAAAGCATTTATATTTTGTTCTTTGTGGGGCAGACATGGTGGGGTGTCTTATGTCTGGAGCCGGATTTGGTCTTGGGGCCTCCTGGGTCCAGGGCTGGTGCTTTATCCACTGTGCCACCTAACTAACCCATGATGACATCTTTAAAATAGGGTTGAGGTATAGGAAGAATAGACTGGGGAAGGGGGGAGGGGAGAGATGGTCTGGGGAGAGGTAGTTCACATGAAGGAAACAAGAAAAAAGCTTATGGAGGGGAGGGGGGAAGAGGGGGAAGGAGTTGGGGAGTGAGTGAACCTTAATATCATCAGAATTGACTCAAAGAAGGACTAACATACATACTCAAGTAGGCATGGTAATATATTTTTGCCCTGAGGGAGGGGAGGGAGATAAGGGGGAAGGGGAAAGAGGGGAACGATTGAAGGGCGGATTGGGGGAGAGAGCAGTATAAAGCAAAACACTTTTGAGTAAGGTGAAGATCTTCTGCATTACTGCGCAAGTATGACATATTGAATTGTTTGATTTCATTAGGGAGGGCTGAGGAGGGAGGGAGGAAGAAAAATTTAGAACACAGAATCAGCTCAAAGACCTTAATCTCATCAGAGTGGGCTCATGGAGGGAATAACATTCACACCCAATTGGGAGGAGTAATCTATTTAACCCTACAGGAAAGTATGAGGGGAAGAGGATAAGCAAGGAAGGGTGAAAAAAGGGAGTGTAAGAGTGGGGTAGGGGTCTGTCAGAGGTAAAACACTTTTGAGGAGGAATAGGTTAAAAGAAGATAGAAAATAGATTAAATATCATGGGAAGGGAATAGGATGGAGAGAAACAGTTATGATGATCGACAGTATTAGCAAAATGTATGGTATCTACTTTGCTGGGCTACTATGAAGAAAATTCTCTGTCAAGTTTAAGGTACTATATACAGGTTATGATGAACAGGATACTATCAGAAAAACCTGGAAAGACCTATGTGAACTGAAGCAGGGTGAAATGTACTGTATACAAAATAACAGCAATAGTGTAAGGTGATCTGCTGGGAAGCATGTGGTTATTTTCAGGAAGGCAATGATCCAATATAACCCTGAAGGACTTATGAAAATTGCAACCCATCTACAGAGAAAGAACTGATAGTATCTGAAAACAGTTGGAAACACTTAAAAAATTTTCTTTTCCTCTTTGACAATTCCCTAATCTGAAGTTTTGTTTTGTTTATTGTGTGTGTGTGTGTGTGTGTGTGTATGTGTGTGTGTGTGTTTTACTGTTTTCTCTCACAACCTAGCTAATGCGGGAATGTCTTCCATGACTACTTATGTATAACTTACTTTGAATTTCTTGAGTTCTTGTGGGTGGGGGGTGGGAAAGGAGGGAGGAAGAGAAGTTGGAACACAAAGTTTTTAAAAATTGATGTTAAAATTTGTCTTTACATATATTTTAGAAAATAAAATTCTGTTCAATACTTTTGTATTATTTTGTATTATATTTAATTATGTAACTAATAAGGACAGGTGGGTGGTACAATGGAAAGGGAATTAGGCTTGGAATGAAGAACACTCATATTCCTGAATTCAAATTTGGCCTCAGCTACTTCCCTGGGCAAGTCACTTACTCCCGTTTGCCTCAGTTTCTTCATCTGGAGAAAGAGATAGCAAACAATTCCAGTATCTTTGCCACAAAAACCCCAAATGTGTTCAGACACAACTGAAACATTCAAGTAATAACTATTACATATTAAGTTAGTTATATGAATGAAATGGTATTATTAGGCAGAGCTAGCTACATAATGATGGCATCTTAGTGAAGAAGATACTTAGTAAATTTGGTTTTACTTGTCTTTGAAACATCCTACTCATAAATCCTGGTTTATTATGATTAACAAAAGGCCAAACAGTTGATACAAGAGATAAAGGTAAGTGTTGATCTTTTTTTTTCCTTTTCTATACAATATGTTTTAGTTCAGAAGGAAGATAGGCTGTCTCAGCAGAGTGGTTTAGAAAGTCATGGAAGAACAAGCATACTCATACACTGCTAGTAGAGTTGTAAACCGGTTCATCCTTTCTATAAAGCAGTTGAACACCAGCCAAACCATCTTTAAATATGAGTAGCTTTTGACCCAGTAATAATCCTACTAGGCATATATCACAAAGATATAAGAGAAAGAGGAAAGTACCCTATTTCCCTCTACCTCTCACTGAAACATTCAAAGTAGGACCTTTTGTTGTAGCAAAGAACTGGAAGCATCATTGGGGAAATGGCTAGATAATTTTTTTGGTATATAATACATTAAGTTATAATAAGTTGCTATTATTAATATTACTGGAAGAAATAACAAAAGAGCAGAATCTAAAAACTATGGAAATACCTGTATAAAGCAATATACTTTTTTTTACTTTGGTTGGTTGCTTTCAGGCAAAAAAAGAACTTTTGTTCTTGAAAAAAATTATAAAACCTATGTGTAAAAAAATAGTTTTTCGGGGCAGCTAGGTAGTGCAGTGGATAAAGCACTGGCCCTGGAGTCAGGAGGACCTGAGTTCAAATCCGGCCTCAGACACTTGACACTTACTAGCTGTGTGACCCTGGGCAAATCACTTAACCCCATTGCCCCGTTAAAAAAAAACAAACAACAAAAACAATAGTTTCTCCATAAAATGTGAAGAGAGACACAAACTGTTAAGAGGACTGAGTGGCATATTGCCTCTCAAATGAATGTATCACAATGATCTGTGTGGGGGAAGAGAAATGACTGTGGCTATAGTCCATATATCATATGAATGTGACTTTAGATTTTGAGAGGTTAGAATACATAAGGCTGTAAATCAAAGAACTGTTTGAAGACTGGGGAAATTAAATTAGGACTATTGGTTTTATAACTGACAGAAATGTAGATTTTATGAATCCTCCCTCATAAGAGAAAGGTGAGTCACTGAACATTTAGAGGGTCTGATATGGAGCATTAGAAGCAATTAAGCTGACAGGAAGTCTTCATTAAGATGCTGTGCTGGGACTCTGCTGATAAGAAAAGCATTGTGGATTGGTTGAAGAAAATTCTGGTGCTGTTGCTAGGAAGCTTATTGGGAAAGAGGCAGACAATAATCATATGAGCTATTACCTTCAAATGCTAAGAGACATGATACACCCCCCCCCCCAAGACATATCTGCTATTTTTCTACTTCCTTCTCTGGTTTAAGAGGGAATTCAAATTGACCTTAGCTGCTTAAAGTAGCTTTGTTAAAAGAACAGTCTTGAAACTGTTGAGACAACCCAGTACCTTATTGAGTGAAGAGGTGGCTGAACTTACCTTCATTGCCTAGGAAATGATTTCTATGAGTTCTGCTTTGTTGTAATTAAGGACTTCAACCATATTGGACAACATAGAATCCTATTTAGTGATGAGCAGGCTGGTCTTATCTGAATTGCATTGGGAGCTAACTTGAGGAGTTTTGTAGCTCTTTAGCTTAAGAGAATTGTGCCTTAATACAATAATACTACCTTTTCTAAGTGCTCTGTTAACATGACAATTACTTAAAGGAGGCTGAAAGACCTGAAGGGAAACAGTTAATAGGCAGTAGGTTTGTGTGATACAGATTCCTTTAGGAACCAAGCATAACAAGGTCTGCAGTTCAGAGTTGTGAGTTGCCTGAACACATGGGTTTCCTTATTTATGAACCATCCTGCTAGGTTTCTAATAATGCCTTCACACTGCCTTCCCATGAACACTGCAAATATTGGTGGGAAAATATAACTCTGATTTATACAATTTGATTATTGCAAAATTTGACCTATCTTGCCTAACTATGATTTCATGTTTTATCTTGATTTTATCTTATTAAGTAAATAGTTTATATTTAAAAGTTAATGTTACGGTGATTGATTTTGTGTTAATGAGAATAACAATCATAGGGGTTCATTAACTATAATGGTGAGTAGTATGTGTACATCCTTCTCCCCTTCCAACAGGGTTACCTTTAGAATTATGAGGGAAGGTTAGAGTTTGTGGGTCATGCCTCATTTGTGCTACACATGCAAGAATGAATTCAGAGTAAAGTGATCAGAACTAGAACAATTTATGCAATATCTACAATATTGCAAGGAAAATAAATCTGAAAGACTCAAGAACTTTGATCAGGCTCAATTCCAGAAGCATGGTTACTTACTCCTTATGGAGATGTGATAGGTTAAAATTGCAAAATGAGATATATATTATCAAACATTTCTTTTGCTTGATTATATTTATTTTTTATGAGGGAGGCTTTTTTTTCTGCCAGCAGAGGGGGAAGCTTGATAGTGATGACCTCCATAAATAAAAATAAAAGAGTGTCAATGAAATATTTTTAATTGAATAGAAAAAGAATTGAAGTTCAAAAGTAAGACAGACAAGTTGGACAGGCTTGTTAGAGATTCATTGATTCATCTTTAATCCTCTTATCCTATTTTCTTTGTATATAGAATGTTCAATTTTGTTGATGTCTATAAAGTTCAGAATAACAAGAAAATTAAATTAAAATACTGGGGAAAAAATGTCATAGTAAAACATCTGGTTTCGGAGCCTCAATGGAGGAAATATCTTTTTATTGTTAATCTAATAGCTTCTCTTCAAGATCTTTTGCCTGATTCCCCGATTTAGTCCCCCACACAATGAATATATACTTATTTCATATATAACTTATATTAGTTATATGTGAATATGTTATATCTCCCCCCTCAGGAGATTGTAATCTCTTTGAAAAAAGTGACTAATTGGCTTTTATAGTTGTATTTGCCAGGCATAGAAATCTTTGGTACATAGTAGTTACTTAATACATTCTGGTTAACTAATTAATTGTCTTGTAACAGTGTCATAATTTAATTTGTATTTATTGTATGTATCATGCATACTGATATGAATAATCTCCAAATTGAATGTTTTGGTTTGGAATACATTTTTACTTTATGTAGACAAATTTATGCTTTTATTTTCATTCATTTATGCTAATATTCAAATGACTTGACATTCTTTGAGTCAAAAGAGCACTGGCTCTATAATCTGAGGACCTGAGTTCTAACCTCACTCTATCACTTTCTATATATGATTTGGGGCCAGTCAGTTAACATCTATTGCCTCAGTTTCCTAATCTTTAAGATGAAGAGGTTGAACAAGATGTCTTCTGAGATCCCTTCTATCTCTAGCTATAACCTTGGGGAGGTGACCTAGAAGTAAGTTGGAGTCTAGGGAATTTGAACTTTTGCTATGGAGAATACTAAAAATGGATAATTCAAAACAAATAATTACAAGATGGTTGAATTTTGGTCCAGTTAATAGTTGTCCAAGAAATATATCAAAGACTTTCTAGGAGTAACAAAAAAGGCTTAAAACTAATGAATCAATAAAGAGAAGCAATATGATAGCTGGTAGGACAAATTATCTTAATTAAAATATGGTTAAGACTAGGACCAAAGTATTTTGGGTCACTGCTTCTCAAAGACAAACTAATTGATTAGGAAAAAAATTGAAGAAAGTCCAGAAATGAGATAGACAAGCTGAATATTTCTCTCTGTCTCTATTTCTCATATTCTGAAGCTAAAGTAAACACCTTTTTCCATTAATCAAACTCATTGATTCATTCAACAATGTATGTATAGAATAGCTAATCTGTATAAGATACATTTGCAGGTGTTTTAGAAAGCTCAAAAATGTTTCTAGGATCATAGAGCTTTTGACCAAAGAGGGTCTAGAAATAGAATGTAAGGAGATATTAAGACCTGTTTTTGATTTTGTTGTTGTTGTTGTTTAGTTGTTTCTCAGTCATGTCTGACTGTGACTCCATTTGGGATTTTCTTGACAAAGATACTGTTGTGGTTTGTCATTTCCTTCTGTAGCTCATTTTATAGACGAGAAAACTGAGGCAAACAGGATTAAATGACTTTCCCAGGGTCACGCAGCTAGTAAGTGTTCTGAGGTCATATTTGAACTCAGGTCTTCCTAACTCCAGACCTGGCACTGTACCCATGCATGCACACACACACACACACACACAGAAACACACACATACACATACATGCAAATTAGTAACATATGGATTTTAAACAAAAAATACTATATATATAATACTATTTTATAAAAAAAAATTAAAGCAAAACCCTCAAAAATCTTAGCTTTTCACCTAAATCCCAATGGTTAGTTTTCAGTTATTTTGCAATGGACAAAAGCAGCTCCCTAATTCCCATTGTTCCTGTCAATTACACTTTTGTAGCTTCACTGAAACCAATATTTATTTGTTTTGTTTGCTTTTTAATTGTAGGTATTTGGCTATAACTACTGAGTATCATACAATTTAATAATTGTAAAAGCTTGAGATATCATGGATTTATTTTATTTTTAATTCTTTGATAATGTGTTGTTTAAAATTTAAATGTGTGGTCACCTTAAATTACAAACTTTAGCACCAGTCTTTGGTCATTAAGCATTTGTTAAAGCATACCAAGTATTCACATGGAGTTCAGAAAGTTAAGAAAAGGCCTATCTCGCATAGAGTTTCAGCCTGATTGGGTTCTTCCTCAAGTCCTCCACCATGAGCCTGCTTCAACCATAACCTCCCCAGCAAACTGAATGTGGAAACCTTTTATAGGTCTCATAGGTGGTCCTTACACACTGCTTCAAGATGATTGGAAGGCATCATCCAAATCCATTGTTCACTGGACTTGAAGGTGGTCTTGAGTTAAGTTCAAAGTCTAGCTTCTTAAGGGCTAGCCAGGTGCGCTTACAATCTAGTTAACTTGAAGTAGGCTAATCAGCAGTCAATCATTCTCACTTAATTCAGTTTCGATTAATCTCCAGGTGGGCCTTTGAGTATCTGCTAAATCCCATTAATTTATCACATTAACATATATGTATATATAATATCATGTATTATGTGCATTACACATAATGGATGATAAAAGGGTTATTTGTTATATACATCTAAAATTATATCTATAAAAGTGTATTACATGTATATAAATTTATGTATACATAGTATATAGTATAACATAAGTTATACACACAAGAACATTTTATAATGGGCAATAGATGAAATTGTTTCATTGTCCACCTAAGAATTAGAGTTTTAGAGTTATGGTCAGTTTCCACTTAAATTATTCCCAAATTGTAGCATACTTCAAATTAAGTTGTAAAATTGAACTAATTTTAAGAGCATTACTGGGGAATAATTTTCTTTTTAAAATATTCATAATACTTTTTTCAAAAGAACATGATAACTTTATTATATATTTTTAAAGAATAGGAATTTGTACATTACAGATTTGCAGATTCATGTGCAATTTTTTATTAAACCATATTATAGAAATACTTATTTTATTCCATAAATTAAAAATAAAGTAAATAAAAAAGTAAAAGAACGTTCTACTTATTTATTTCAAAATGAGTAAGGTATGAACACTATTTCTAAATGCCCTGTCACATTAGATGAACTAGCTTTTCCTAAGGACTTATCCCCTGCAAGCTAGGCTAGTTTTGCCTTAAAAAAAGTATTAAAGGATCAAGCCATAAAAAGATATTGTGAAATGAACACTCAAGACACAAATTTAGAAAGAATGACCACAAAATATTTACCTGAAAAGCCCCAAAGGAAAATATAGCTCAGGCACAAATTCAGTAAGATTTCCTGGAAAAGATTAAGCAAGGGTTAAAGGGGGGGGGAGTGTCTTAAAACTTAAAACAAAACAAAACAAAATAAATGAAATGAGAACATTAGTGGAAAAAAAAAACCAAAAGAGAAATTGTTGCAGCTAGGTGGCACAGTGGATAAAGCACTGGCCCTGGATTCAGGAGGACCTTAGTTCAAATCCAGCCTCAGACACTTGACACTTACTAGCTGTATGACCCTGGGCAAGTCACTTAACCCTCATTCCCCTGGGGATAAAAGGGAAAAAGAACAATAAAACAAAAACAAAAAACAAGAAAAATGAAAGAGAAATAAAAGCTATGATAGAATGAATTGAAAAGGAAATTATTAACTTGGCACAAGATGTATAAATCCTTGCCTGCATAACAAAACACCTGAAATATTAGAATAGACCAAATAGAACCCATTAAATGACAAAAATATTAAAAGAAAATCATAAGAATAAAAAAATTAAAAAGCATGTTTTATTACCGTATAGCAAAAACAACTGACCTGAAAAAAGAAATAAAGGTGAAATAATTCAAGAATATATTGACAATTTTTAAGTCATAACAATGACAAAATTTCTTAGACATCATAGTTTAAGAAATCATAAAACAAATCTGTCTAGATCTCTTAGAATGACAAGATAAAATAAAAATGTGAATAACCTACAGTTATCTCAGAAAAGAAACTCTAGAATGCATTGTATGACATCAATAGTCCTAGAATCCTCTGCATATCCCTTTCAGGAATCATATTTGAAACCAATACCTTGTAGGAACCTATTGCAGAAATATTTCATTTTTGTAGAGCTGTTATCATTCTGTTCACATCAGAGACAGTTAGGTGGTGCAGTGCCTAGATCTCTGGAAACCTGGAGTCAGGGATATTTTAATTCAAATTCATGCCTCCAACACTTAATAGTTGCATGACTCTGGGCAAGTCACAACTTCTTTCTGTTTTGGTTTCCTCATATTTAAAATGGGAATAATAATAACATCCACCTCCCAGGGTAGTTATGAACATTAAATAAGATAACATTTATAAAATACTTTGAAAATCTTAAAGCACTATAGAAATGATGTTGTTATTATTAATATTATCCCTTTGGGTCTGATATAAAATAATCACTTTTTGCTAGATGATTCAACTTCCTTTTAGAGAAAAAAGAGTATGTTGATTTAAACCCGCATCAATTTGAGACTATCTCAGAATAATTAGCCAATCAATCAGCAAATATTTATTGAATTTCCACTATATTCCAGCTACCTATGTCCTAGGTGCAAGGAATTAAAAACATTTTTTTTTAAAAAAAAGTCTCTGTCATTAAGCTCACAGCTGAGGACAAGAAGACCATCTACATGTAAATGGGTATACAATATACCTGTCCAGTGGTACAAAGTTCCCTGGTAAAACTTACTTGCATGTAATGTTTGGGATATTTTTTGCTGATTTTTACTTATTTTCTCTGTATGCTGATTTGAATGGCAGCTAGGTGGCCCAGTGGATAGAGTGTCATGCCTGGAGTCAATAAGAGTAATCTTCTTGAGTTCAAATCTGGCCTCAGATACTAACTATGTTACCCTGGGCAATTCATTTAACCCTGTTTGTTTCAATTCCATCTGGAAATGATCTGGACAAGGAAATGACAAAGCACTGCAATATCTTTGCAAGGAAATCCAAAATGGGGTAACGGAGTTGGACATGTCAACAGCACTACCAATTCTAGAGGGTGCATCCCTCAAAAATGAAGTTTTCTTTTGAAATAAAAAATGATCTACTAACCTTAGTGGGAAGCATGACCAACTGGCTTGAAACCCATGAAACATTATGCTTATTCGCAAATAAGCATGCTGATTTGCAAATGAGAGGAAAAGGACCCACCAGACAACAATTGGAGGAAAGAGTATCCATGGTGTGGTCACATCATCAAAATTGGTATATAAATAGAAACTAATAATTTTTAATGTAGTTAAGTAGACATGTAGGAAAAATACTAAGGTTCAAACATGAAATGAATTAGATATGGAATTGCCTAATAGCTAAAATGATATTTTCAAATTTCAAAATGAGAACATTTTGGCACTACAATATTATATTATTTTGGCATTAACCAATAAACTTTTAATTATATCCAAATTATTAGATTGTTTTGACACATTTGGAACCAGGATTCCACCAAATTAAAAATCCCCACATATTTCCTGGGGAACCAGGCTATTTTAGTTTAATTTAAATATATATATAGTTTCCTGACTGGAAAACAGAGCCATATTGAAAAAGAGTTAATTTCTGATAAATATTGGGAGGGAGTATTTGCTTTTGATCATCTGATGTGGTGTATTTCTTTAATACACAACATCCTTTTGTTAATGAGCTATGAAGACAAATCATGAAGCATTGTGATATAAAAAGGAACAAATTTTCAGTTGACTCAAAAGGTGATGGGTTGAAATAGATATAACTATTCCTAAGGAAGAACAAGGATCATAAATTGAGAGATGGAAGGGAATTCAGAAGTCATTTAGTCTGAACACTTAATTTTGCAGGAGAGAAAAACTGAGAAACAGAGGTTAAATAACTTGATTTAGGTCACAGGCAATAGTAAATTATATGCCCGGGATTTGAACTCAAGCCTTTTCACATCAAATCCAGCAAAATTCTCATTATACCATCCTACCTCTCTTGCATATGTGACAAGTGTGATTGATCCCTTTGCCTTCCATCTAAATAGGGTCGTGCCAAAAAGTGTTGGGTCTGGAATCACAAAGACCTGAGTTGAAATTTTGCTTTAGACACTTACTAGTTCTGTAAACCTGGGCAAGTCATTAATTCTGATTGACTCAGTTTCTGCATCTATAAAGTAAGATGGAAAATGAAAATGAAAAACTACTCTATTATCTTTTCCACGAAACCCCCACATGGGGTCATGAAAATTCAGATATGACTGAAATGATTCAATCTGATCATTAATAATTTAGTTGGTGAGTACAGTATCTCTATAAGTGGGTGTATATCTGTGTGCATGTACATATATATGTATACATACATAACTATACATATATGTTTATTAAAATTTTATATATACATATATATATATGCATTAACAAAGTACATAATGACATTATATATTTCCTGAGGGTAGCGATCTTATGGTGTGATAGATAGATAGAAATATAACCACATAGATATATAATCATATAGATGTATAACCATGTGGATGTATAGCCATATATAAATGGACATAGACATAGACATCGAGATGGACATAGATAAGCATATAACCAAAAGATCACTACGATGTATAATGTCATTGTATACTTGGTTATACAAAGACCTTGCCTAGCTATTACAGAAGAAGAAAAATCAGTTTGTAAACATTTATAGATACTTTACTGTGTTTCAGGGGATATACAATTTGAATGGGATTTGAGAGTCTGTTGATATAGAAAGGTTCCAGGTATGAGAGAAAATGGAAGGAGGAAAACCTATTTTATAACAAGAAAATAGAAAACTTAAATGAAATGGATACTTACAGAAATGTAAAATGTACAAATTAACACAGCAAAGAATAGAGAATTTAATTACATTATTTCTTTAAAAAAGACATTGTACAAACCATTGATGAGATGAAACACCAAAATGGTTTGATTTCCAAGATGATTCTATCAAGCATTCGAAGAAGAATTAACTCCAATACTACATAACCTGAAAATTTTTTGCAATGATACAAATATGTTTGTAACACTGAAATGTGGGAAAATCAGAAGCAGAGAAAGACAACTAGGGATCAATATTCCTAATGAGCAATAACTGAAACTGTTAAGTAAACTATATATAAGGTTATTATAGCAACACATCATTGAAATGATACACTGTGGTCATTTTGGATGTATACCATAATGAGTTAGCTAAGAAATAAAATAAAATAGTTAAAAACTTCAGAAAAGTTTTAAGATAAAAAAAATTTCCTCCACTATTTCTGTATATTGCCAAAAAACCCAATAGGAATAGATAGAAAGAGAAAATCTGCTTTTAATGACTACAGAATGTATAATGAAAATACTTGAGTGCCTGTGTGCTAATATACACATCGGAACTAGAAACACACACACACACACACACACACACACACACAACTATAAAAGACTCTTTACCTAAAGATAGATCTAAATAATTGGAGTAGGCTGAGTAAATATGATGTTGACTATAATACCTAAATTAATCAATTTTTCCAATATCACACCAATAAAACTACAGAGAAATACTTTTTTATAACTAGGTAAAATAATAAAAAACATTTATCTGGAGGATCAAAACATTATGAATATTAAGCAAAATAATAAAAAGTAGTGGTAAAGCAATTCAAGAGCTCAAACTAGAATATGAAGTCATAAATATCAAAGTGATTTGGTACTAATTAATAAATGAAAGGTTGATCATATATATTTAGTTAGTTTATTATTTATTCCATCAGTTGCCACTTTTCCAGATTCCTTCTATAACTCCTGATGTAAACCTCCTTTGTTTTAATTATATTTTTTTAGCTTTGAAAAGGTGGTTTACTGAATTGCTTTTATTTTCTTTTGGCAGCACATGCTGTGATGGGCTCTTAAGCAGACAGTTAAGAGATTTTAGCTACTCTTCTTTTCTCTCACATTTATGTTGGCCAGGCAAGGGTGCTCTTCCACTTGGGGGCATTATTTTGTTCCCAGACACTGCCTCAATCCATTCCTCTCTAAAAGAATGACTTTCTTTTCAAACTATTTCCACAGAGGGGAAAATGGCATATGCTTGCCTAAATTCCAAATTATTTATTTATCTTGACATTGTTGCTGATTCATTTGCTTAGAGACATCTCAGATAACATGTTATCTCTCTCTTGGGAAGGTGTAATAATGAACCTATAACTCTCTTTCATGACTTCAAGCCCATAACCATAGATCACACTCTGGGAAAACACTGAAGGTTCAAATATCTCTATCTTCCCTCCCAAGTGGTCTCTGAATTTCCCTCTCTTCTGTATTCAAATCACAACACACAGTGTCCTAATATGGATGGTTAATAGGTAGGTCATCCAGTACACAGAGTGCTAAGCCTGGAGTCAGGAAGACCTCAGTTCAAATCCATCCTCGGACACTTACTGGTTGTGTGACTCTGGACAAGTCACTTAACCCTATTTGCCTTAGTTTTCTCATAATATAAAATGAGCTGGAGAAGGAAATGGCAAACTACTATATTATCTTTGCCAAGGAAACCCCAAACAGGGTCATGAAGAGTTGGACACAACTGAACGTGAACAGACCTTCACAGAAGTTTTCTGTGCTTCTCTTTGCTTATATTATTATCAAATCAGCATTCTACCAAGGCTAATTTTTAAATATGGTAAATGCTCAGACACAGCAAATACTAGAAGAATCTCAAACTATCATGCGATAAACTGTCAATTATTTCTAGGAAGTGTGAAGAATGAGGATAATTATAAACTTCCCACTGGTTAACAGGCATAACATTTTCCTTCATTAATCCTTTTCTGGTAATGCTAGTAAGTAGCAAAATGTATTTGGGTTCCTTTTTGCTTTTATTTTTTGGGAATGTACCTTGTTATGCATGGAAATGAGCTGAGAAATAACATTGAATTTATTTTTTTAGTTTACTTAAAAAAACTATTTATTTTAATTTTTCTCAGTTATATATAAAGATGTTATTTGAGTTCCAAATTTTTCTCCCACCCTCCCCACTCCCAAAGCCTATAAGCAATTTAATATAAGTTATATCTTACAAGTGTGTTAAACATATTTACTTCAACATTAATCAGAACAAAAGGAAAAAAATAAACAAGAAAAATAAATAAGAACAATAACAAAAAAGCAACCACAAAAGTGAAAATAGTATGCTTCGGTCTGCATTCAGACTCAATAGTTCTTTTTCTGAATGTGGAAAGCATTTTAAACCATAAGCCTTTTGGCATTGTCTTCAATCATTGCATTGCCAAGAAGAGCCATGTCCACCACAGTTGATCATCACAAAATGTTGTTGATACTATGTACAATGTTCTCTTGGTTCTGCTCAATTCACTAAGCATCAGTTCATGTAAGTCTTTCCAGGTTTTTCCAAAATCCATCAGCTTATCATTTTTTTACAGTGCAATAGTGTTCCATTATATTCATATACCATCACTTCTTCAGCCATTCCCCAATTGATGAGCATTCTTTGCTACAACAAAAAGAGCAACTATAAATATTATTGTATATGTGGGTCCTTTCCCTTTTCAATGATCTATTTGGGATACAGACCTAATAGTGGTATTCTTGGGTCAAAGGATATGCACAGTTTTAAAGTCTTCTGGGTATGGTTCCAAATTACTATCCAGAAATAACATTCCTTTTAGACAGCAAGAGGGAAGATGAAAAGTGAGGAGGTTAAAGAAAATATATATTTTAAAAACCCACCTTGAAATAATGGAGACAATTGAAAAAGAAATATAATATATTTTTACCTTTGGAATTCCAATATTTCTTTATAATAATATTATTATTATTTTAATTTCATATGTGTGTGTTGCAATATTGCAATTAGCATGGAGGGGTAGATATGATGTTCAGATGGTGCTTAATAGAAAAGTAAACCCAGAAGCAAAATCCCAGAATCAAAGAATTTCAGAGCTAAGAGGATGTTAGAGATTATTTTCATCTCACTCTTTCATTTACAAGTTAGGAAAGTAAAATCTGTAAAACTTGTGACTAGCCCAGGGGCAGATAATTACTCATTAGCAGAGCCAGAAACAGAGACCAAGTCTAATGACTCCTTGTCACTCATTTTCTCACCCTAACATTGTTTTTTTGTGCTTGACATTTTATTTGACTTAGATTCAGTATTTGTTTTAGGTAGAATCAATTATAATCACTATGGTAGCTCTTGAGCTCTTTGCTCCCAAGTCCTGGTCATCATCTCTAATCCAAATTTCACATAGCTGCCAACATGATTTTTGTCAAATGCATAAGTTTACTGAACAATGTGTGCCTTTTGATCTAGCCATGCCACTGTTACATCTATACCTAAATGAGAACAAGAAAGAGGAAAAGGTCCTTTATGTATAAAAATGCTTATAGTAAATCTTTTATGGTGGCAAAAAATACCTGGACACTAAATAGATAGCCATTAATGGAGAAATGGTTGAATAAATTTTGATGTATGAATGTGATGGAATACTATTGTAATATAAGAAATGAGGAAATAATTTATTTCAAAGAGTCATGGGGGGACAGCTAGGTGGCACAGTGCACAGTGCATAGTGCACAGAGCACTGACCCTGGAGTCAGGAGGACCTGAATTCAAATCTGGCCTCAGACACTTGACACTTACCAGCTGTGTGACCCTGGGCAAATCACTTAGCTCCAATTGCCTCACAAAAAAAAAAAAAAGGAGTCATGGGAAGACTTAGATAAACTAATGCAGAATTAGGTGAGCAGAAATAGTAGAACAATTTATCAATACAATAACAATTAAAAACTTTGAGGATTTAAAAAAAACTGATGAAGAATGAAATATACAGAACCAAGAGAATGATTTTCACACTGTAAAGACAAATAGTTTTAAAATCTGTAAAAACTTTGATTAGTACAATGATTCTATAGGGCCAATGATGAAACATTCTATCCATTATAGAGGGATGATGGATTTAGGGTGTGTATATATATATATATATATATATATATATATATATATATATACACACACACACACATATTATATATACATATATAATACATATATATTATATATACATATATATTATATACATGCAGAGATATATGTGTATACAGACATACATAGACATAGACATACTTGCATACCCACACTATACACACATATATATAACAAATTCTTTCATGGTTAAATACACACATATAAGTATATAAATGTATTTGTATATACTTACACATTTTATATATACATATACATATATGCATATGCATATATATGTGTGTGTGTGTGTGCCATGAAGGAATTTGTTTTGCTACTAAACATATTTGCTAAAAGAAAATTATTTTTCTTCTCTTTTCTTTTTCTGCAATGGGATAGGAGATAGAACAAAGAGAAGGACATCCAGGGGTGGAGCCAAGATCACAGAGGGAAGCTAGAAATTTGCCTGAGCTCTCTTGTATTTCCCCAAAAAATAACATTACATCAAGCCTCTAAACAGATTCTGGAACTACAGAACCTGAAAAAAGAGAGAAACAATCCTGCTACTTGAGATAATTCAGAAGACTTCAGGAAAGGTCTGTCTCACCTAGTTGAAAGAGGAGGGTGGCTCAACACTACTAGTCTCAGCTGGCAGCTCACCTCAGCAAAGCTTGGCTCAGTGGGCAGCTTGACACTGCTGCAACTTGACACAGCTGAGAGTGGTGCAGCTGAGAGCAGTAAGAAGCTTGCAACATTGAACTCTGTGCCCCAGGAGCAGACTTCAACTTTATAAGTTTAAAAATAGCCTACAACATGAGCAAGAAACAAAAAAAGACCCTTACCATTGACAACTTCTATGGTGAAAGGGAAGACTCAAACTCAAACTCAATGAGTTGGTTAAAATGCTTGCAAGTGAAGACTCGAGTGGGAAGATGATCTTGTCTCAAGACCAAAAAGCCTTCTTTGAAGAACTCAAAAAGGATTTTGAAAACTAAATAAGAGAGGTAGAATAAAAATGGAAAAAGAAATAAGAGAAATGAGAGTTACACTGCAAAAAAGAAGCACAAAAATTGACTGAGGAAAACAATTCCTTAAAAAATGGCCAAATGAGAGAAAAAATTGGCCAAATGGAAAAAGAAGTACAAAAGTTTACTGTGGAAAATAATGCCTTAAAAATTAAAATTGAGCAGATGGAATCTGATAACTCCATGAGACAACAAGAATCTGTCAAGCAGAATCAAAAGACTGAAAAAACAGAAGAAAATGTGAAATACCTCATTGGAAAAACAACTGAACTGGAAAACAGATCCAGGAGAGATAATCTGAGAATTATTGGACTACCTGAAAGCCATGATCAAGAAAAGAGTATAGACACCATATTCCAGGAAATTATTAAGGAAAACTGCCCTGAAATTGTAGAATCAGAGGATAAAATCATCATTGAAAGAATCCATGAATCACCCCCTGAAAGAGACCCCAAAAGGAAGACTTCAAGGAATATTGTAGCCAAACACCAGAATTATCAGGTTAAGGAGAAGATACTCCAAACAGCCAGAAAAAAAAAATCATTTAAATATCAAGGAGCCATAGTCAGGATTACACAAGACCTGACAGCTCCAACATTAAAGGATCGCAGGGCTTGGAATATGATATTCAGGAAAACAAAGGAACTTGTATTACAACCCATGATCAACTACCCAGAAAAACTGATCATTCTCTTTCAGAGGAAAAGATGGACATTCAATGAATTAAGGGACTTCCAAAGCTTCCTGAGAAAAAGACCAGAACTGAACAGAAAATTTGATCTTCAAATACAAGACTCTAGAGAAATATAGAGGTAAACAAGGTGGGGGGGGGTAAGGTTGTTCAATGATATTAAACTGCTTGTGTCCCTATGAGGGAGGATAATACTTTTAACTCTTATGATCTATATCTCTGTTAAGGTATTGTTATTAAATCAACTTTGATGTGATAATATAAAGAAACTTAAGGGGCAGAATAAAAGAAGACTAGGGGGAGGAGAGGAAGGGGGACTTGAAATGGGGTTAATTACATCATATGAAGAGGCACAAAAATAGGTCATTACAATAGAGGGAAAGAAGGAAGGTTCAAGGAGGGAATAAAATACACTCCCATTTGTATAAAGAAACTTATCTTACTCTTTAAGGAAACAAAAGGGGAAGGGGAATAAGGGTGGTATTGATAGAAGGTAGGGCACAAGTGGGGGGGTGGGAAAGAGGCAAGAAAAACAAGGGCAGCTGGTAAAAGGAAGGGCAGTTTGAGGGAGGCAGTGTTCAGAAGCAAAATACTGGTCAAGTGGAATAGGGTGAAAGAAGGGAAAAAAGTATAAACAAAAGGGAAAAGAAGATGGAGGGAAATAAACAGTTAATAATTTTAACTGTGAATGTGAATCGGGTGAACTCTCCCATAAAATGGAAGTGAATAGCAGAGTGGATTAAAAGTCAGAATCCTACAATATGTTGTTTAAAAGAAACACATTTAAAGCAGAGAAATACAGACAGAATGAATGTAAAAGGTTGGAACAAAATATATTATGCTTCAGCTGATGTCAAAAAAGCAGGGGTAGCAATTCTTATCTCAAACAAAACAAAAGCAAAAATAGATCTAATTAAAAGATATGAGGAAGGAAACTACATATTGCTAAAAGGTACTATAGATAATGAAATAATATCAATACTAAACATGCATGCACCAAGTGGGATAGCATTCAAATTCGTAGGGGAGAAGTTAAATGAGTTACGAGAGTAAATAGACAGAAAAACAATACTAAGTGGGGGATCTGAATCTTTGCCTCTCAGAATTATATAAATCTAACTGCAAAATAAATAATAAAGAAGTTAAAGTGGTGAACAGAATATTAGAAAAGCTAAATATGGGGAAGCTAGGTGGCACAGTGGATAGAGCACCAGCCCTGAAGTCAGGAGGACCTGAGTTCAAATTCAGCCTCAGACACTTAACACTTACTTGCTGTGTGACCCTGGGCAAGCCACTTAACCCCAATTGCCTCACCAAGAAAAAAAAAAGCTAAATATGATAGACATCTGGAGAAAATTTAATGGGGATAGAAAGGAATATGCCTTTTTCTCAGCAGTACATGGCACATTTTCAAAAATTGACCATGTATTAGGGTACAAAAACCTCATAGTCAAATGTAGAAAGGCAGAAATAGTAAATGTATCCTTCTCAGATCATGATGCAATAAAAATTACATGTAATAAAGAGCCATGGAAAAGTAGACTGAAAATTAATTGGAAATGAAATAATCTCATCCTAAAGAATGAATGGGTCAAACAACAAATCATAGAAACAATCAATAACGTCATCTAAGAGAATGACAATAATGAGCCAACATACCAAATTATGGGATCCAGCCAAAGCAGTGCTTAGGGGAAATTTTATATCTCTAAATGCTTACATGAACAAAAAAGAGAAAGAAGAGATCAATGAATTGGGCGTACAACTAAAAAAAGTTAGAAAAAGAGCAATTTACAAAGCCCCAACTAAATATTAATTAGAAATCCTGAAAATTAAGGAAGAAGTTAATAAAATTGAAAGCAAGAAAAATATAGAATTAATCAATAAAACTAAGAGTTGTTTCTATGAAAAAAGAACAAAATAGATAAGCCTTTAGTTAATTTGATTAAAAAAAAAAGAAAGAAGAAAACCAAATTACCAATATCACAAATGAAAGGGGTGATTTCACCACCAAAGAAGTGGAAATTAAAGCAATAATTAGGAGCTATTTTCCCATCTGTATGCCAATAAATTTGACAATGTAAATGAAATTGATGAATATTTACAAAAATACAAATTGCCCAAGTTAACTGAAGAGGAAATAAAATCCTTAAATAGGCCCATTTCAGAAAAAGAAATTGAACAAGCCACTAATGAACTCTCTAAGAAAAAATCTCCAGGGCCAGGTGGATTTACAAGTGAATTCTACAAAACATTTAAAGAACAATTAATTCCAATACTATACAAACTATTTGGAAAAATATGTGAAGTTCTCCCAAACTCCTTTTATGACACAAATATGGTGGTGATACTAAAACCAGGCAGAGCCAAAACAGAGAAAGAAAATTACAGATGAATTTCCCTAATGAATATTGATGCAAAAATCCTAAATAAAATATTAGCAAGGAGATTACAGCAAGTGATCACCAGGATAATACACTATGACCAGGTGGGATTTATACCAGGAATGCAGGGCTGGTTCAACATTAGAAAAACTATTAATATAATCAACCACATCAATAACAAAACTAACCCAAATCATATGATTATCTCAATAGATGCAGAGAAAGCTTTTGACAAAATACAATACTCATTCCTATTAAAAACACTAGAGAGCATAGGAATAATTGGAGCTTTCCTTAAAATAATAAGCAGTATCTACCTAAAACCATCAGCAAACCTTATATGTAATGGGGATAAGTTAGAGGCATTCCCAATAAGATCAGGGGTGAAACAGGAATATCCCTTATCACCTCTATTATTTAATATTGTACTAGAAATGTTAGCTTTAGCAATCAGAGAAGAAAAAGGAACTAAAGGAATTAGAATAGGCAAGGAGGAATCAAAACTTTCACTCTTTGCAGATGATATGATGGTATACTTAGAGAATCCTAAAGAATCAACTAAAAAACTGCTTGAAACACTTAACAACTTTTGCAAAGTAGCAGGATATATAATAAACCCACATAAATCATCAGCATTTCTATACATGACCAACAAAGTCCAGCAGCAAGAGATAGAAAGAGAAATTTCATTTAGAGTAATGGTAGACAATATAAAATACTTGGGAGTCTACCTGCCAAGACAAACCCAGGAACTCTATGAACATAATTACGAAACACTTTCCACACAAATAAAATCAGATCTAAGTAAGTGGGAAAATATCAATTGCTCATGGATAGGCTGAGCTAATACAAAAAAATGACAATTTAATCCAAGTTAATTTACATGTTCAGTGCCATACCAATCAGACTACCTAAAAAAATTTTTATGGATCTAGAAAAAATAACAAAATTAATCTGGAAGAACAAAAGGCCCAGAATATCAAGAGAACTAATGACAAAAAAAATCACAGGAAGCTAGGAAATCTGTACCAAATCTAAAACTATAGTATAAAGTGGCAGTCATGAAAACTACTTGGTCCTGGCTATGAAATATAGTGACGAATCAGTGGAATAAGTTAGGCACAGGAGACACAGTAGTAAATGACTATAGTAATCTAGTGTTTGATAAACCCAGACTCCAGCTTCTGTGACAAGAACTTAGTATTTGACAAAAACTGATGATAAAACTGGAAGATAGTATGGTAAAAACCAGGCATAGACCCACATCTTATAGCATATACCAAAATAAGGTCAAAATGGGTACAAGATTTTTTACATAAATTGTAATAACATAGGTAAAGTAGGGGAAGATGGAATAGTTTACCTCTCAGATCTATGGAGAGGAGAAGAATTTATGACCAAACAAGAGACAGAGAATATTATGAAATGTGAAATGGATCATTTTGATTACATTAAATTAAAAAAACTGTTTTTCTACAAACAGAACCAATGCAGCCAAGATTATAAGGAAAGTAGAAAGCTGGAAAACAATTTTTATAGACAGTGTTTCTAGGAATCTAAATCAAATTTATAAGAATACAAGTCATTCCCCAACATAGAAATTGTCAAAGGATAGGAACAGGCCGTTTTCAGATGAAGAAATTGAAGTTATCTATTGCCATATTAAAAAAAAAATACTCTAACACAGTATTGATTAGAAAAATGCAAATTAAAACAACTCTGAGGTACCACCTTGCACCTATCAGATTGGCTAATATGACAGAAAAGGAAAATAATAAATGTTGGAGAAGCTATGGAAAAATTGGAATACTAAGGCAGAGTTGGCAGAGTTGTAAACTGATTCAGCCATTCTGGAGAGCAATTTGGAACTATGCCCAAAGGGTTTTGGGGCTGTCCATATTATGACCTCATAATACCAACTACTAGGGTCTGTATCACAAAGAGATCATAAACAAGGGAAGAGGACCCACAAAAGCATTTTTAGCAGCTCTCTTTGTGGTGGCAAAAATTGGAAATTGAGGGGATGTCCATCATTTGGAGAATGGCTGAACAATTTGTGGTATATGAATGTAATGGAATACTATTGTGCTGTAAGAAATGATGAGCAGGCAGATTTTAGTCAACAACAAAAAAGAAAAAACAAAATAAAACAAAAAAAAAACTGGGAAGAATTATATGAACTGATGCTGAGTGAAGTGACCAGAACCAAGTGAACATTGTGCACAGTAGCAGCAACATGGTGTAATGATCAGTTGTGATAGACTTAGCTCTTCTCAGCCATACAATGATGAAGAGAATTCCAAAGGACTCATGATGGAAAATTCTCTCCACATCCAGAAAAAAATAACTGTGGAATCTGAACCATATTATTTCTACTTTTTTTGTTTTTCTTTTTGTTTTTTGAGATTTTTTCCTTTTGTTCTTATTCCACTTTTATAACATGACTAATGAAGAAATATGTTTAATGTGATTGTACATATATAACCTATATCAGATTGCTTTCTATCTTGGAGAAGGAGGAGGGAAGGGAGTGAAGGTGAAAAATTTGGAACTCAAAATGTTATAAAAATAAATGTTGAAAACTATCTTTACATGTAACTGGAAAAAATAAAATACTGTTAGGATTAAAAAAGAAGCAAAAAAATACATATATCTCAAAATATTGTTTATACTCACTGCTCCTTTGAAATAACATGATTGTAGTCTTCCTGTTGGCAATAAGAATTGACGTGACTATTTAAAAAAACACACACTGAAATTGGAAGTGGGAAGGGGTGTAAGGGAATTCTGCCCTGGTCATTAACTCTTTCTCTTTCCACCCTCCACCCCCACTTCTGTATTTGGCCAAAAGGTCAAATGGAAGTATATGAGATTGTAAGTATACTGCAAATAAGTAAAAATGTCCTCACTGTATACTACTGTCTTAACAACTGGGTAATTGTGCATTATCTAGTGATTTTGAATGACATTAAGTTGACCTCCAAAAAATTTTTATGCATGTAATACAAAATCACATTTTGTCCCTTTTTCTAAATTATGTATGTAATTGCTTTTGTATTGCCCTGTATTTAATTCCTAGAAATTGACCTTAAATTCCCATTTGGTAGTATTTTTTAAATAGTCAAGTCAATTCTTATTGTGGAATTTAATTTTGGTTCTTTGCTTTTGATTAGGATAATTTCCTACGCAGTGGAGAGATATTTCCAGATACCAATAAAAACTTTTCCCCACTATGGCCAAATTGGGGGCAGTAAGGTCAGAACTAGGAAGAATTATATTTTTGTCTCTAATAATATTTTATAATAACTGCATTTACCTAGTCTTTCTTTGTGTTTTTGTTTCCTTTTAACTCCTCTTCTTTTTGCTAAAAAAATTCATTTTGCAGTTTTTTGACTGACTTTGATTGCAACAACTTCAGTCTTTATTTTTCTCTTATAAGTGGTATTTTAACTGGTTTGATGCTGGTGAATAAAGGAAGTATAATCGGGAGTACTGAAATAGGAACTGTATTTGCTCTTGGTTAAATTGCTAGATGTGATTTCAGAATTAGCAAGGATTCCATCAAGGCTTTTGTTGCCCTGAATCTGTGTGGTCCAGAACAATAGCTCTCATACAAAGAGCTTGGAACAACTGAGTCATTTTGCAGATTGGATTTTTAAGATCCATAGACTGGCCACCATCTATACCTATTCACTGCAAAGTGCTTCTATTATGGAGTTCTGGAATTTTTGTGATATACTACTATTGTAATAGCAACACTAGCCTTGTACCAAAAACACAGCAGTGCCATCAAGCAGGAATCTAGGTCTGTTGGTGGAGAAAGACTCATTTCTATGGAGTGGTAGAAGGGAAGGGATAGTGTCCACATTACCAGAAAGAATGGAGCAAATGAATATAGGGGTGCAATTTGTTACTGCCTGGTTCCTTCTACCTCAAGCATCCCAAATACAATATTTTCATTTTTGCCACTGCTTCATATTGTGGTAAAAAGTTTTAACAGTCGGTTAGATAATGGAGAGACGCCAGTTTTTTTTAGGACCACCCTTTTGGGGAGGAGATTAACAGCATGAGCTACCGCACACCAGTCTGCCTGCAATGCAAGGCCAGATTGCCTGCTGAGCACTCAACTTCTGGGGTGCGAGCTTAAAAGGCAAGGAGAGAATGGAAGTGGGGACTTTTTTCTTGCTCCGCTGGTCTCCTGGCTGCGTTGCACAGACAGACACTGACTGGAGTTTGACTTGGCCCGGCTCTCAGTTAACAGCACGCGCTTGACTTGGTCTCTCTCCCCAAAGGTGGCCTTGGGTTTTGGTGAGTTTTATACAGAATATAGACTAAGCCTAGACTTAAGATGATTTGTATTGTATTTCTACTTTCCTATCCTTCTAATCAACATCACCTTGTGACTACCATACAATAAAAGCTCTAACTAGAAAACCAGAAGCTTCTTCCATTTAGTAGTCTGGGAGATAAATTAAGGGAAAGGTTAAGTAGGGGAGATTTATGATCTAATATCCAATTTTAAATCTCACAATATGTAAAACCAAAAGGAATTGGGGAATGAACAGTAAGTGAAGGAGGACTATAGGATGTTGCTTTTATCCATATGCCTTTGCCTTGTTCTTAAACCTCCCTTTAGAAAGAGCTTTTAGTGTTGTCAGTGGTGACCATGATCTTCTGGATTATTAATTGGATCTGGGCATGGGCAGGAGAAGAGGTCTCTGCAATCAGAGTTTCTCAATGATTAGGCTATTTGTTGTATACTTGTGGGTGTGGTAGAGAAGAGTCATCACATTGAACATTTTTTTATATATGGGTCCATGCTTGACTTAGGAATTTTTGGTCATTGAGGTTTGGAATTGGAACAAATAAGACACACTGATAAATCATCTAACAAAAGGAGATTTTAATTAATAATGAGCAAAGGACTTTCAGTATGGATACAGCATTGGTTCAAGTGAGCAATCATTGGTTCAAGTAGACACAGCTTTCATCCATTCACCCCCACATTTTCCAAAGTAATGGTACAACAGGAATTGCTATGACTAAGGAGCTTCTGATTCCTCTCATGCTGGCCTTTTTTGTACTCAGTTAGTCAGAAAGCTGTGACAATGGTTTGAGACTTAGTCTTCTGGGCCAATTAAGTTTCAAGGATTGTTTCATTTCCTTTTAGGGTGGAAAAGGGGGACTAGCTTAACCTGAGGAACTGTGGCAGGGATTTCTCTCTCTCTCTGTGTCTCTCTGTCTCTCTCTCTCCCATGTGTATGCATATGTGTGTTGTTAAGGGTCAACTAATGATAGACAAGACAAGGTGCTAGCAACAATGCCAAAAGATGGACTAGCTGAAACCACACCTATCTCATCACACTGTTTTCATTACAGGTGCATTTCCTTAATTCTCATGGTTATAGAGAAGTCTCAGATGAGGGTATTACTTCTACCAATACAGATGGGCACCTTCACTACAATTTCATCTTATAGCATTGCCTAGGGCACTGACAGATAAAGTGACATTCATAGAACCAAGATGTTTCAAGGCAGGACTGGAATTAGATCTTCCTACTTTCAATGCTAGCTTTTTACTTATGCAAAAGTAATTCTCATTATACTCCAAAATATTTTCTCAGACTCCAAAGTCAATTGCCCACCCACTGCACACTACAATCTCTCCCCTAATTATTATTATTCTAACCAAAGAAGCTAATAAGAACACCAGACTTTCACAAGAAACCTAAACTTTCACTTTTGAAGCCTGGGAATTATTTATTACTATTCAAAGTTTTTCTTAACTAAAACTGTGTTTGCAATGGTGGAAGCATATTATATTTTCAAGTATAACAATAGTATCACTAACTTCATCCTATGTAATCCCTTTCAAATTCCATACCAATACATATGTTATTAGATGGATCCTTGCCATCTTCTTTGAAACATAGGTAATTCAGACATTTCAACAATATTTGACTTGGGGAATAGTCTCCCATCTAAAGCTACCAAAGATTATTGGGTAGATCTACTTTACAATCTAAACTTTTTGAGATATTGTGTAGCATCCTCTGTGATGTGCAGATTTGCAAAGATATGTAACTAAAAAGCAAACTTCCTCTTGTTAGTTTGGTCACATTCAAATAAATTTACTTGCAATATATAAGGTGATAATGGGATGCCAGAGAATGGAGTAAATTGTGTTATTCTTTGTGTGATCTGAAGATACCTTTAAAAAGATAGATGCAGGGCAGCTAGGTGGTACAGTAGATAGAGCACTGGCCCTGGAGTCAGGAGGACCTGAGTTCAAATCTGGCCTCAGACACTTAACACTTACTAGCTGTTTGACCCTGGGCAAGTCACTTAACCCTAATTACCTCACCAAAACAAAAAGATAGATGCTCAAAGATGGAAAATTAGGAACAGCCACACAACTGGACTCTTTCAACATTCCCCTCCAAACAACTTTAAAGTAATGTCCCAAGTAAAATTTTGTAATGGCAGAGCCAACAAAAGGACAGAATGAAACTTTTTTGCCCTAAAAAAATATAGGAGGTCAGAAAGAAAGATCTGTGACATCAGGGTAAAAACCTGTCCAGAGCACACACACATAGGAGTAGCAACAGTAGCCAGAGCAGGAGCAGCAGAAAGCTCTCAGATAGGAGATAGTTAAGGGAGTCAGACAAATTGGTCAGAAAGATATTACAGGGGACTCATTGCTGGCATTGGGTATAACTGGTACTAATTATCAACTCTATAATCCATGGGTTGCAGTTCCAGTAGTGAGGAGATTTGGGTTCAGTTATAAGGGATCAGGACCTTGGCATCAGTTCCAAGGCAAAGAGAGTACTTTTTCAGTGGCTGCAGTGGACCAGGGGCATATACTGGATAAAGACCAGAGTACAGTCCATGAGGGCAGTTATCACACCTCCCTAAAGCACTTTGGAAGCAACAAAAAATTTCAGTTCTAAAACAGCAGCCCACAAAAGACTTGTGATGAAATAATGGGATTTAGCAGATACTCAAAGACCCACCTGGACATTAATCTATACTGATTGAATCAAGTGAGAGTGATTGACTGCTTATTAGCCTACTTCAAGTTAATTGGATTGTAATCACACCTGGCTATCCCTTAAGAAGGTATTGTTCTCAGAAGCTAGACTGTGAACTCAACTTGAGAACACCTTCAAAGCCAATGGATTTGGATGATGCCAACCAATCAGCTTGAAGCAGTATATAAAAACTGCCTCTGTTCCAGACCTATAAAAATCTTCCACAATCAGCTTGCTGGAAAGTTTCTGATTAAAGCAGACTCATGGAGGAGGACTTGAGGAGAAACCCAACCAGGCTGGAATTCTAGGCTAGGTAGGACTTCTTTTTCTTAACTTTCTGAACTCCTTGTAAATATCTGTATGCTTTAATAAATGTTTAATGCCCAAAGACTGGTGCTGAAGCTTCTAATTTAAGGTGATCACACAACATAGATTTTAAACATCACAGACTAAAGATTGTGACAGTGTCTCCCCACCCCAATTGAGCAGAGTAAAATTTTAGCATAAAGTTGAGGGTCAAGGAAAAATGAGCAAATGAAAATAAATCAAATTTTTTTAAAATTGACCATAAAAAACTACTACAATGACAGGGAAGATAAGAAAAAATGCAGAAGACAGTGTGAAAACAGCTACCAAAAAAGCCTAAAAGAAAAATGCTAATTAACCCAAACTCAACAAAAATTCTTAAAAATGTTAAAGAAAGAGATGAGTAATAGGAAAAATTGGGAAAAAATGAGAATTATGTAAGAATATTATAAAAAGAGAATTTGCACTTTGTTAAAAGATGTGTGCACACATGCACAAATGCACAAAACTAAAGAAAATAATACATAAAAAAGAGGAATTGGACAAGGAGTAGAAGAATCATGAAAATCCATTGAAGAGAACTCCTCAAAAAGTAGAACTGGCCAAATGGAAAACAAGATACAAAAATTCACTGATGAAAATACCTCCTTAAAAGCAGAATAGCCCAAATGGGAAAAAAAAGAAGTATAAAATCTCATTGAAGGAAATAATTACTTAAAATTAGAATTGAATAAATGGAAGCCAATGATATCATGAGAGATCAGGAAACAATACAAGAGTCTAAAGGCTAAAAAATAGAAAAAATATGAAATTGCTTAATGGAAAAACAACTGATGTAGAAAACAGGTAAAGTAAAGATAATTTAAGAATTATTGGACCACCTGAAAGCCATGATCAAAGAAGAAACCTAAACATTGTATTTCAATTAATTATCAAGGAAAATTACCCAGATATCTTAGATACTGAGGATAAAATAGAATCTACTCCTCACCTCCTTTAAGAGACCCCCAAATCAAAAGTACTAGGAATTTTACAGCCAAATTCTAAAGATCCTTGGTAAAACAAACAAAAAACAAACACAAAACTTCAGACAGCCAGAAAGAAACAATTCAAATATTGTGGAGCTACAGTCAGGATCACACAAAATTTAGTGGCTTCCACCTTAAAGGGGCAGAGATCTTGGAATATGATATTCTGGGAGTCAAAATGCATATGTAATGAAAGAGAGGACTTTTTAGAATTCTTGATGAAAAGATCAGAGCTGAATAGAAAAAACTGACATTTATACACAAAACTCAAAAGAAGAATAAAAAGTTAAAAATGAAAGAGCAATCATAAGTGATTTAGTAAAGTTAAGTTGTAATTATTCTTATAATGGGAAGATGATTCATGTAACTCCTAAAAATTTTATCATTATTAGGGCAGTTAGAAGTAGTCAACATCAACAAAGGTCATGAGAGTGAGTCAAACATGTTGAAATGATCTTCAAAAAGAAAGGAAGAGGTTGGGGCAGCTAGGTGGTTCGGTGGATAAAGCACTGGCCCTGGATTCAGGAGAACCCGAGTTCAAATCTGACCTCAGACACTTGACACTATCTGTGTGACCCTGGGCAAGTCACTTACCCCTCATTGCCCCACAAATTTAAAAAATAAAAATAAAAAAGAAAGGAAGAGGTAAGAAAGATGGATACACTGGGAGAAGGGAAAAGAAAGAGGTAAAATGGGGAAAACTTCCTCACCTAAAAAGGTGTACAAGGAAGAGCTTTTATGCTAGAGGGGAAAATAAGGGGTGATGGACAGTGCTTGAACTGCACTGTAATAAGAATTGGTTAAAGGAGGAAAGAATATATATATACACACTAAGCTGTTTATATAGGTTAAGGAGAGATAATTTGGGGAATATAGAAGGGGAAAGGGATAAGAGAAAAGAGGGTAATGACAAAATGGAGGACAGATTGGAGACAATAGTTAGAAGCAAAATAAACTTTTGAGGAGGGACAGGAAAGAGAGACATAGAGACATACAGAGAGAGACACAAATAGAGATAGTGAGATAGACAGATACAGACACATACACAGAAACAGAGAAACAGAAGAAAAGGGGATAGAGGGAAATTAGTAATCATAACTGTCCCATTTAGTAATCATATATGTGAATGTGAATGGGATGAGTTCACCCATAAAACAGAATCAGATAGCAGAATGAATTGAAATAAAAAACTAACATACAAGAGACACAGTTGAAACAGAAAGACATACACAGAGTTAAAATAATGGACCAGAGCAGAATCTGATATGCTTCTGCTGAAGTAAAAAAAAAAGTCAGGGGTCATAACCATGATCTCAGACACAGCAAAAGTAGACCTAATTAAAAGGGATAATCAGGGAAATTACATTATGCTAAAAGCTACCATAGACCATGAAGTAATATAATAAACTGTACTGAGTAAAACTATTTGTGGTGGCCATATTACTGTCCCAAGTGTAGGGAAAATTAGCTGGGGTTTCTAATATATTTGTTACTTAGAAATTAGAGGCTACTACACCAGTTTGGGGGCATTAAGCATTTATTAAGGTATATTAAATATTAGCAAAGAGACTGTGCATGGCTCTGAAAGGTAGGAAATCCTAGGGAAGAGAAAAAATGGGGAACCCTAGAGGGCTGAATCTATTCTCACCCAGTTCCCACACCAAAGAGAGTGAGTGTCTTTGCAAGCTTGTTGAGGGCAGGAGCAGAGTCCACCCATAAACCAAATCTATTGGTTCACTGAATGCATAGTCATGCTGAGGTCAGAGAACAGACCCTTTGGCAAGAACAAGACTTTCAGTTAGGTGTGGCTTTGAATGACATAACTTCCTGACTCTAGGCTGACCTTAAGAAATGTCAGGCCCAGCTCTCAGCTGCCTCTGGAGAGTACCTAAACCTCAATTATTTTCTCATATATATTTTTGCATTAAGTTTCTCTGATAAAAGCCTCATTTCTCAAATACATACTGAGTATAGAACTCATCAAATTTATAAAAATAAGAGCTATTCCCCAATTGATAAATGGTCAAAGGATATATATATAAACAGGCAGGTTTTAGAAGAAGAAATCAAAGGTACCTAAAGTCATTTGAAAAATAATCTAAATCACTATTCATTAAAGAAATGTAAATTAAGAAAGCTCATCTCATACTTATATGAAATGACAAATGCTATAAAGGATGAAGGGAGAATAGATACACTAATTAACTGCTGGTGAAGAAGGGAAATAGCCCATCCATTCTGGAGAACAATTTGGAACAATGCTCAAAGAGTTATAAAATTGTGCATATCCTTTGACTCATAAATAACAGTACTATGTCTATATTCCAAAGAGATCAAAGAAAAGGAAAAGGGACACAGAAATACTGATAGCAGGTTTTTTGTGGTAACAAAGAATTAGAAATTGAAGGGATACTCATCAATTGACTAATGGCTGATCAAGTTATGTCATATGATTGTGATTGAGTAATATTGGGCTATAAGAAATAATGAGAGGGAGATGGTTCCAGGAAAACATAATAAGAACTATATGAACTGTTCATTTCTCTTACTCCATGTTTTGAAAATAGTATATATCCTTTCTTTAGATTTTTAAGAACATTTTGGATACTAACTATAGCAGGGAAACTTACAGGGAATTAACAAAAACAAATGTCAAGAAAAAGTACAAGATCATCTTTATTAATAGTTAATTATGGGGGGGGGCACAGTGGATAAAGCACTGCCCCTGGATTCAGGAGGACTGGAGTTCAATCTGGCCTCAGATGCTTGACACTTACTAGCTGTGTGACCCTAGGCAAGTCACTTAACCCTCATTGTATGGTAAAAAAAAATAGTTAATTATGAGAATGGAACTTAATTCTTCATATTGCCTATAAATGAGAATTGAACCTCTTTTTCTCCCCTCAGTGTTTGCTTTAAAGTCAGCTGACCCAATCTTGTTTAGATTGGCTGTGCTACCAAGTTCTAGCTTTCTAGATTCAGGTTTGTAAAACCTTTTATGGTTTTTAGCCTTTTTAGAATTTGCTTCTTCAACCTTGAGTTTTGACTATGGGCATAGGTATTCCCATCTCTACCCTCACCACCCTTCAGAATTCTGCACTTTAGGTCTACAGGGAATTTCTGGTTATCTTCTTCACCCTAGATTAATTGGTCAGGGATCTAAAAACATTCTGTCTTTGTTCTCTGGTTACTTGGATAAGAAAGTCTTTTTCCAACTTAGCTTTCAAAGATGGCCTGCCTTGGATTTATCCTTCCTTTTTGCTTAAATGAATTATGTTGGAATGGGAGTCACATAGTGGATAAAAATATAACTTCAGAGAATTTTAGAGGGAAAGGAATTCTATCTTTGTCTTTAGATATTGATGACCTTGGTCCTTGAATTTTTCTGTCTCTCTCACACTTAACCTATTTTCCCTCCTTGCTCTGTGTGGGCAATCTAACTAGAGATAATTTCATTGTGTCCTTTATGATAATTGACTTTCATTTTATTGCCCCATATGGGCATCTATGCCCCATCCCTCTATGCCCCATCCCAGGCACTTAGAAATTTTCAGACTTTGCTGAGAACATGTAATAGCCTTATCCCTTTTCTCCATCTCTCTTCCATGATTTATCCACCTAATTTCCCTCTATCAGATGAATGTGTTATCACTTATCATTTCAAGGAAAAATAAATCTAGAATCAAGGGTCACATAAAAGATCCTCTGTACTAATAATAGCAGGGTCAGGGAACCAAAGAAAGACAGGGCCAAAGGCCTGTATCACATTATCATGGTATTTCTGTTAAAGCACTGTTTTAGGTAACTAGAATATAACTATGTTGAAATGTTATAATTATGTTGGAAAAGGAAATTTCAAGTTACATTATTAAACATGTCTTTTGTCAAATAAAACCTCTTTAATGGGTTTAATAGTCACTTGTGAAAATCTGTTTACTAGTATTGATAAATGCTCAATTGAAATAATTTGACGTAATTATATTGAGTTAATGATGGATCCCAAGTATGCATTTATTTGCCTTCACATCAAGTAGATAGATTTGGAACTAGTTGGATGGGTGAACTGAAAATATTATTAGCACTTCTACTTTAATTTGATAGGGTATGGGTTGTGTGTGTCCCAAGGTAACTGGGCTTGGACTTTTCCTATTTAAAGATTTTATCAGTAAGTCATGACAAAATCATAAATCTTTTATCAAATATGCAGAGGACACAAAATACAAGGAATCCATGTTGGGTTTCCACTATAAACACACTAGATTATCAATTCAGCATCCAAAATTTTTCCAGAATAGAATGTCAGGCTGAATAAAGCAAGATAAATTTTTATTTTATTTTATTTTACATACAATATACTTTTTATTAAGAATTTTCCCCAAGTTACATGTAAAAAAACCCAAATATTTTTCATATTGATTTTTTAAAACTTTGTGTTCTATATTTTCTTCCTCCCTCCCTCCTCAACCCTCCCTAAGAAATCAAGCAATGCTATATGTCATGCATCTGCATTCATGCAACATCTTCACATTAGTCAGGTTGTAAAAGATAAAAGAAACTAACTTTAGAAAGAGGAACTAACAAATAAAATTATACTTCAATATATATTCAGATACTCTCAGTTCTTTCTCTGTTGATGGTTTGCATTTTTTATACGTCCCGATAGCATCCCGCTCACCACTTTTTCAGTTACTAGTGTTAACTGTATTAGTCTCCATCCTATTCCCTCCCCTTGTTATTACCTCTATTTTCCTTCACCCTATCCCTCCTTGAAAGTGTTTTGCTTTTTACTGCCCCCTCTGCCAATATGCCCTCCCTTCCTTCATCCCTCCCCCCTTATCTCTTTCACCTCCCGCATTCCCTCAGGGCAAAATATATTACTATACCCACTTGAGTGTGTATTATTCCCTCTTCAAGGAAATTCTGATGAGAATAAGGCACACCTACTCCCTTGCTCCTTCCCCATCTTGCTGTCCACTCCATAAGCTTTATCTTGTTTCTTTTAGGTGAGCTTCTTTACCACCTTCCACCTCTCCCTTTCCCTTTTTTGCAGTGCATTCCTCTTACCCCTTAACTTTATTTTAAATATGTCATCATGGCTCATGTAGGTGACACAGTGTACAAAGCACCAGCCCTGGACCAAGTAGGCCCTGAATCCAAATCTGGCCCTAGACATAAACCACCCCACCCTGCCTGCCCCAGGAAAAAAAAACATGGATAAACAGAAAAATAAATGCTTTATAGATATCATCCCTTCATATTCAATTCACACCTGTGCCCTCTGTCTAAGTATATTCCTTTTAGCTGTCTAATAGTGAGTAAGTTCTTATAAGATAGAAGTATTATCTTCCCATGTGGGAATGTAAAATGTTTAACCTTTTAATATCCCTCATGATTTCTTTTTACCTATTTACCTTTTTATTCTTCTCTAGGGTCTTGTATTTGAAAGTCAAGTTTTCTATACTGTTCAGGTCTTTTCATCATGAATGCCTGAGAGTCCTTTTTTCATAGAAGTCCCATTTTCCCCCTGAAGATTATACTCAGTTTTGGTTGTAATCCCAGTTCCTTTGCCTTCTAGAATATCATATTCAATGCCCTTTGATACTTTAATGTAGAAGCTACTAGATCTTGGGTTATCCTGACTGTAGCTCTACAGTATTTGAATTCCTTTTTTCTAGCTTCTTGCAATATTTTCTCCTTGACCTAGGATCTCTGGAATTTGGCTATAATATTCCTGGAAGTTTTCCTTTGGGGATATCTTTCTGGAGGTGAGCAGTATATTCTTTCAATTTCTAGTTTACCTTTTGATTCTAGAATACCTGGGCAATTTAACCTGACAATCTCTTGGAAGATGATGTTTAAGCTCTTATTTTGATCATGGCTTTCAGGTAGTCCATTGATTTTCAAATTATCTCTCCTGGACCTCTTTTCCAGGTCAGGTGTTTTTCCAAGAAGATATTTCATATTGCCCTCTATTTTTTTTTATTTATTTGGATTTGCTTTATTGTGTTTTCATTTCTCATAAAGTCATTAGCTTGTATTTGCTGTATCCTAATTCTTAAGCAATGATTTTCTTCAGAGATTTTTTTGTATCTTCTTTTCCATTTGGCCAACTTGGCTTTTCAAGCTGTTGAATTTTTCATGACCCTCCTGCATCAGTCTCATTTCTCTTTCCATTTTTCCCTCTACTTCTCTAACTTTCCCCTCTACTTGTCTTACTTTATCTTCAAAGTCCTTTTGCATGCAGTACTTCCATGGCCTGAGACCAATTCATATTTTTCTTGGAAACTTTGGATCTAGGAGCTTTGATTTTGTTATTATCTTCTTCTGAGGGTGTATTTTGATCTACCTTGCCGTCAGAGAAACTTTGATCATCTGTTGCTTTCTCTGCCTGCTCATCTTGACTGCCTATTCTTGGCTTTTAACTCCTTCTTAATGTGTAGCACTGATTCCAGGATACACCAACCCAAACTACAGGGGCTATGAGGGAGTATACTTAGGCCCATTCTCAGCCCACCTGACCTGTAAGTAAGTGCTTTCTCTTTAACCTGGCAGCAGAAATCTGGCTGAAATCTGATTCTCTATGGTCAGAAGCTTGGTGTGTCTGTGCCCCTCCCCCACTGGGTCACTGCTGCTCCAGTCTGCTTTCTGGTTCAGAATATGGGTGCTTTGCATTGGTTCCAGCAGAGACTTTAGCTAATTACCCCCGGCCAAATGCTGTACCCCTTCAGCAGTCTGTGAGCTGAGTTTCCAAAGAAGTCACTAAAGATTCTGATGCTCTGGAGGCATGGCCTGTCTGTGGCTGGATCTGTGCTGCATGCTGAACTCCTCTCTCACCCAAACAGCAGATGATCCCAGTCACCTAATTAAACCTACTTTGGATGTAAAATAGTCTCACTCTGTTTTGTGGGTTATTCTGCACCAGGAGGTGTATTATGACATTTGTTTTGGAGGGATGTGGATAGATTTGTTGGGAGTGCTGGAGAGTCAGAGCCTTTTCTTCACCCAAGATAAAATTTAATAGGAGAAACAAATGTGAAGTATTCCACATGGGTTAAAAAACTGACTTTATAAGTATAAGATGAAGCAGGTATTTATATATAATAAGTAGTTTCAAAAAAATAGGGAATTTTAAAAGACCATCAGCTCAATATGAGTTGGCAGTATGATGTAGCAGCTAAAAATGTTAATTTAATATTGTTTTTCATTAAGAGATATCTAGCTTCATGGAATAAGGTAATCATAGCCTCAATGTACTCTGTCTTGGCCATACTAACTCTAGGTTCTTGTAATCATTTTTTTTTTTTTGCTGGGCAATGGGGGTTAAGTGACTTGCCCAGGGTCACACAGCTAGTAAGTTAAGTGTCTGAGGCTGGATTTGAACTCAGGTACTCCTGAATCCAAGGCCTGTGCTTTATCCACTGCACCACCTAGCTGCCCCTGGTTCTTGTAATCATTTTAAAAAGACATTGATGGGGGTGGCTAGGTGGCACAGTGGATAAAGGAACAGCCCTGGATTCAGGAGTACCTGAGTTCAAATCCAGCATCAGACACTTGACACTTACTAGCTGTGTGACCCTGGGCAAGTCACTTAACGCCCATTGCCTTGCAAAAAACAAACAACAAAACAAAACAAACAAAAACAAAACAAAACAAGACATTGATGGGGGCAGTGCCAAGATGGCAGAGAGCAGCCAGCAAATTGCTTGAGCTCTTCTTCTGTTCCCTCAAAAAGAACATTAAATCAAGCCTCTAGACGGATTCTGAAACTACAGAACCTTCAAAGAGACAGAGAGACACAGTCTTCCAACCAGAGATACTTTAGAAGACTTCAGGAAAGGTCAGTCTCACTCAGGCAAAAGGGATGTGCAGCACATGGCCATGACATAATGTGGAGTGGGTCGGGGCAAGTCAGCAGGAAGCTGTGGGTCACAGCCAAGCTACTGAGGTCCCTGGATCCTGGCTCAACAAGCTGGTGATGCAGCAGTACAGTGGTGAAAACCCACCTACACCAGCCAGGAGGGTAGGTTGCCAGCTGGACAGCCATCCATAGGACAGGCTCAACCAAGCCTACCAATCCCAGCACAGAGCCCACAAGCCCAGGGCAGTGAGAAATCCACAGCCCCTATACCCCAGCACAAGAAGCTCAAAACAGAGACCCTGGTGCCCCCATTGCAGACCTCAACTTAAAAAAAAAAAGCTCCAGTATGAGTAAGAAACAAAAAAGAGCTATTACCATTGAGAGCTTCTGTATCAACAGAGAAGAGGCAAACACAAACTCAGATGAGGACAATACTCCGAAATTGCTTACATGTGAAGCCTCAAGAGGGAAGATGAATTGGTTTGAAGAACAAAAAGCCTTCTTGGATGAGCTCAAAAAGGAATTTAATGGAGAGAAATGTGGAGAGAAATGAAAGCAACACAAAAAAATTATGAAAAAAGAATCAGCAGCTTGGAAAAGGAAGCACAAAGATTGAATGAAGAAAACAATTCCTTAAAAAAAAATCATTTGGCCAAATGGAAAAAAACAAAACAAAACAAAACAAAACTATCACTCTTTCCACATGATATGATGGTATACTTAGAGAATGCTAGAGAATCAACTCAAAAATTACTTGAAACAATGAACAACTTCAGCAAAGTAGCTGGATATAAAATAAATCCACATAAATCATTACCATTTTTATACATGACCAACAAAGTCCAGCAGCAAGAGATAGAAAGAGAAATTCCATTTAAAGTAATGGTAGAGAATATGAAATACTTGGGAGTCTACTTGCCAAGACAAACCCAGGAACTTTATGAACATAATTACAAAACACTTTTCACACAAATTAAATCAGATCTAAATAAGTGGAAAGGTATCAATTGCTCATAGACAGGCCAAGCTAATATAATAGAAATGATAATTCTGCCTAAATTAATTTACTTATTCAGTGCCATACCAATCAGACTACCTAAAAATTATTTTATAGAGCTAGAAAAAATAATAACAAAGTTCATCTGGAAAAACAAAAAGTCAAGAATATCAAGGGAAATAATGAAAAAAATGAACAGGAAGGTGGGTTAGCTGTACCAAATCTGAAGCTTTACTATGAGGTGGCAGTCATCAAAACTATTTGGTATTGGCTAAGAAATAGAGTCAGATCAATTTAATAGGCTAGGCACAGGAGATACAGTAGTAAATGACTTTAGTTATGTACTGTTTGATAAACCCAAAGACCAGCTTCTGGGATTGGAATTCAGTATTTGACAAAAACTGCTGGGATAGGCATAGACCACCGTCTTACACCATATACTAAAATAAGGTCAAAATGGGTACCTGAATGAAAAAAAAAAAATGGGTACATGATTTAGAAATAAGAGGTGATACTATAGGTAAATTAGGAGAAGGAATAGTCTACCTTTCAGATCTTTGGAAAGGAGAACAGTTTATGACCAAACAAGAGATAGAGAATATTATGAAATGCAAAATGGATGATTTTGATTACATTAAATTAAAAAAGTTTTGTACAAATAGAAGCAATGCATCCAAAATTAGAAGGGATGCAGAAAGCTGGGAAACATTTTTTATGTCTAGTACTTCTGATAAGGGCCTCATTTTAAAAATATATAGGGAACTAAATCAAATTTATAAGAATCCAAGTCATTCCAAAATTGAAAAGTGGTCAAAGGATATCAATAGGCAGTTTTCTGATGAAGAAATCAAAGCTATCTATTGCCATATGAAAAAATGCTCTAAATCACTACTGATTAGAGAGATGCAAATTAAAACAACTCTGAGGTACCACCTGACACCTATCATATTGGCTAATATGACAAAAAGGAAAATAATAAATGTTGGGGAATCTGTGGAAAAATTGGAACACTATTGCATTGTTGGTGAAGCTGTGAAGTGACCCAACCATTCTGGAGAGCAATTTGGAATTATGCCCAAAGGGCTATAAAGCTGTGCATACCCTTTGACCCAGCAATACCACTTTTGGGTCTTTTTCCCAAAGAGATCATAAAAAAGGAAAAAGGACCCACATGTACAAAACTATTTATAGCTGCTCTTTTTGTGGTGGCAAGGAATTGGAAGTTGAGGGGATGCCCATCAATTGGGGAATGGCTGAACAAGTTGTGGTATATGAATGTAATGCAATTCTATTGTGCTGTAAGAAACAATGAGCAGGAGGAATTCAGAGAAACGTGGAAGAACTTGCATGAACTGATGATAAGTGAGATGAGCAGAACCAGAAGAGCATTATACGCAGTGTCATCAACATTATGTTTTGATCAACTGTGATAGACTAGATTCTTCTCATCAATCCAACAGTACAAGAAAGTTCCAAAGGATTCATGATGGAAAAGGCTCTCCAAATCTAGAAAAACAAAAACCAAGCAACTGTGGAATATGGATGCTGATTGGTCCATACTATTTCTTTTGCCTTTGGTGCTGGGGTTTTTGGTTTTTTTGAGGTTTTTCCTTTTTGCTCTGATTCTTCTCTTATCACATGACTAATGCAGAAATATGTTTAATGTTATTTTATACATATATATATATATATATATATATATATATATATATATATATATATATATATATAAAACCTATATCAGATTACCTGCCATCTAGGGGAGGGGGGGAGGGAGAAAAATTTGAGATTGGAAATCTTATAAAAACAAATGTTGGAAACTATCTCTACATATAACTGGAAAATAATAAAATACTTTTACTTTAAAAAAAAACTTCAATTGGGAACTGTTTACCAAAATTAATAAAAATACCGTAAACTAGATAATAATAATAATAATAAAAAGACATTTATATTCCAGTGAATGGCTTGGGGTGGTGGTGCAGGTAGGGGGATGGTGCAAGATATTGAAGGCCCTTGATTTTATGTGACAGGAAAAGCGTTTGAAGGAATTGAGGATATTTAACTTGGAGGAGAGACTTGAAATATTTGAAGGGCTATCTTTTAGAAAATGGATTAAACCTTTTTTCCTATTTGTTTCAGAGAGCAGGCATAGGATCAATGAATGGAAATTACAGAAATGCAAACTATTTTTAATGTCAGGGGGAAAAATAGCAAAGCTCATCTCCCCTCCCCCAATAATTAGAGCTGTCCCAAAATGGAATGAACTGCTGTGATAATCAATAAAGTTTTGGGCTTGGATTCAGAAAGGCTTGGGTTGAATTCTGCTTCAGTTACTTACTAACTGTGTGATGTAGGCAAGTCATTGGATGGTCTATAGGTTCCAAATCCTCATTTGTAAAATGTATAGGTTGTCCTTGATGACTAACTCTCATTGTAAGGACCAACTCTAACTCAAAGATCCTATGAATGTATGAGGAGGAAATTTCTTCTGATTGGATGTTTTCCAGCAAAAGGTAGGTGCCTTCTTTAGGCATATTGTGTAGTGCAGATTCTTTTTTAGGTATTTTTTGGGCTAGATGGCTACTGAGAATCCTTCCAGCTTCAAAATTCTGTGAATCAATTTCAGTGGAGGTGCCATTATTTAGATACAATTACTTTCATTTTTACAATCATAGTGAAAATAAATCCTTTTGTTTGATAACACATCTCTGTTTAAATCAAAAGAACAAAAGGAAAGTGAGAAAATTGTTCTTTCGACATTTAATCTTAAGAGTTCCTGCAGTATGCTGCAATGGGTACAAAAGCAGATAATTTAAACAAGCCAGATACCTGAAAATAAGTCTTTAAATTAATTTTCAGATGTGTAAGGAAAATATATTTTTGCTAAATAGCATGGACAAGGTTAGTTTTGGAATAGATGATTTCTTACTCGTGGAAATGTTTTTAGATTTAAGTCTAGCCACTGCTATGTTACACCATAATGTAGAGGAAAGAACCCTGGTCTCAGAACAAAAGACTTATATAGTTTAACTCCAGCTTTGCTATAAAGATGATAATACCAATGATTTTTATAGCCCCTTCAATTTTTGAAGTGCTTTGCTGATTTTATTTCATTTGTTTCTTACAAGAGCCCTATGAGGAAGCACTATTATTAACCCAATTTCGAGATGAGGATTGGGAGGTTGCAACAGATTTAAAGGTCATACAGCTAGGAAGTGTCTGACAGAATTTGAACTCATGTATTCCTGACTACAATCCAATCCACTGTATAACTTAGCTTCTTAAGTGAATTTGATCATATCACTAAAACATGTTTCCTTATCTTAAGATAGGGATTCTAATACAATACCCCTTACAGAATCAAACAATTTCATCAAACATTTAGAGCTGGAAGAGATCTTAGAGGAGATCCAGGAAAACACCCTTATTAAGGTCAAGATCACATGAGTAGCAAATGACATAGCAGAAGTCTAAGGGAAATCAGAACAGCCATTTAGTCTAACCCATATCCAAAAGAGAATTCTAATTTTAACCTATAGGAAAAGTCTTTGGTTTACAACTTTTAAAGAGGAGAAATTCATTACCTTTTAAAACAATCCATTCTATTTTTGGACGATAATGTGATAGTTGTATTTTTTCCATATATCAGGACTATATGGGATTATTCTCATTGTTCCTAGTTTTACTCTCTAAAGCCCAAAACATAAAATCTAAACATTCTTTCACATGACAGACTGTTAAGTATATGGATACAGTCATTATATCTCTCCCAATACTCTTCTCCTTGCTAAATACCCACCATTCTCCCAAACAGCCCTCATGTGACATGGTCTTACCATTATCTGACCGTTGCATTCTTCTGGGCACTTTATCAATGACTTTCATATATTGTGGTGCTCAGAGCTAAATAAAGTATTCTTTATGAGGTCTGACCAGGACAGAATAGAGAGGGATTGTCAACAATTAATTCCTAATAGCTATGACTCTCATAATCAAGTTTAAGATCGCATGAACTTTATTTTGTTTCCGTATCATATTGTTGCCTAAAGTGTCCAGAATTTTTTTCAGACAATTTGCTGTCTAAACATGTCTTTTCTGCTTAATGTTTGTAAAGCTGATTTCTAAACCCATGTAAAACTTCGTGTTTATATCTACCTAATTTTGTCCTATTAGCTTCAGTCTAAAGTTCTATCCAATCAGTCTTTGTGGTTTCTACTAATTTGATAAATGTGCCATCTATGCCTTTATACAAGTTAATGATGAGAATATTTAACAATTCAAGGCCAAGTATAATTCACTAGTATACTCCACAGGTCATTTCTTTCCAAGGTCACATTTAACCATTAATAACAATTCATTGTTTGGTTGTTTTAGCTGCTAATAAATTAAATCTATTTTACTATATTTAGCTTAAATCTCTCCACAAAAGTAGCATGAGTGACTCTGTCAAATGTTTTTCTAAAATCTATGAAAATTATATCTAAATCTTGAGGATTTCTCTGATTCAACATTCATATTTGTCTTTTTTGTTGCTGTCGTTTGCTTCATTTCCCAAAGATATGGTTCAGGTGGTTTAAATTGAACTAAGGGATCTTGATGCTCTATTACTTTTTTTTACTTATCTTGTTTAATAACTCTCAATAAGACATTTCTAATTCCCTTGCCAGTCCAAAAATCATTCTCATTGGTAGACAAAATAGAAACAAAATAAAAATTCAGCAGCTCTGCCTTCTCTGTATTGGAACTATTGTCTGATGTCCCCTGAGTAGTTCTATCACTTCTTTCAACCTTCTCTTTTTTGCTAATATATCTCAAAAGGCTTCGCAGGGTTGTGAGGATACAGCAAAATAATCTAAAGCAAAAATGTGAGTTGTCATTGTTACATTATGGTAGAGGTCACCTGCAACAGTTATTTCACTGTCATGTCTTAGAATATTTTATATATTGTATAGCAGGATACACACACATACATGTGCATGTATGAATGCATGCATACATACATACTAATACATATAGTATGTCCCAAAAGTTTTAGTACACTTTGAAATCTTTAAAGTTTTAAGCAGCATTAAGATTATGAGATATCCTGGTGGTTCATACAGACTATTTTTGGAGTATCTCAGAGATTTCTTAGTTCCCAAATTTTTGTCCAAAGGACTCCTGAAGTCCTAGACCAGTTCCAGAATTTTAATGATTTCTCTACCTTATTAAGTTCCATTTCCATATAACTCCATTTATTAATTTTGTTTTTGGAAAGCACTTTGGCCAGTACTCTATCCCTGTAAAAAAAAAAAACCAGCAAGAGAAAAAGTTTTGAACATCTTAGAATATTTAAAATTAACAACAAAAACATACTCAATATTCCTCCTATAGCAGTTTAGGTAATTGGATTTTTGTGGAAGCATTCATCATAGTTAGATCTAAATGGATTTTGCAAAGTTATATCTCAAGTAACTGATTATTGACAGGTGGAAGAGACTTTAGACCTCAGAATGATACCTATTTCCCAATTAGAATTCTATCTTTTTGTACTTAAAATGAGAAAGCTCTTTTGGATATGTATGGAATAGGCTAAAGTAAAGTAGATTCTAACTGTCAAGGTCAATGGCACAATAAGTTGGTGCTCCTATGAAGCCCAAAAAAAATTAACAATAAAAGAAAACAATAACTAGTATGGATGCTTATTATTTTTGGTGTCTATTATATCAGTGTTATTATCATTACCAACCTCATCATTATCACTATTACTTTAAATTGCATTAGGTGAATTTTATTTCCAAAACTGAGGAAGAACAGTCAGAGTTTTCTTTGAGAAAGTTATAATCTACCTAAAAATTCTCCACATTCTATGTTTGAACTTTCCATAATCTTTTGCCCTTAACTTTTTCTACCTTGCTTTGCTGGAGGACTCAAGATGTTGGAGGAGAGGCTGTGACTCCCAAAAGCTCCCAATAAACCCATGCACTCACTCCCAAATAATGCCATGAAAAAAACAAAACAAAACAAAACCCAGAGGAGCCTAGCTCACATAAGAACAGTGTGATACTATTTTCTAGCCAAAGATGGCAACTGGGATCACCTGCTGATCAGGCTGGGAAAGGAGCTCAGCACGCGGTCCAGACCCAGCCAGGAAAGGACCACTCCTGCAGTGCCTCAGAGTCTTTGGCAGCAGCAGTTTCTTCTGAGGCTCAGCTCGAGGCCTGGTGAGGGCGTTTGTTGGTAGGCCAGGGTGAAGTCTCTGAAGTCTCCATCTTCTGCTGGAGTTGGGGCAAAGAACCCTGCTTCTGAACCAGTAGGCCAAATCTAGGGGGGGCAGCCCTGTAGGGGAACAGCACAGACACTGTTCTGGGTAGAGATAAGTAAGCAGGAAAGCAGCAGACTATACAAAGCTTTTTTGGTGGTGAAGTAGACCAGAATATACCCTCAGAAGAAGATAATAACAAAGTCAAAGTTCCAACATCCAGAGCTTCCAAGAAAAATATGAATTGGTCTCAGCCCTTGGAAGCATTCAAAAGGGACTTTGAAGAGAAAGTAGCAGAAATAGAAGAAAAAGTTAGAGAGATGGAGGAAAGAATGGAAAGAGAAATTAGAGTGATGCAGGAGAGTCATGAGACAAAAGTCAACAGCTTGAAAAGTCAAGTGGGAAAGGAGATATAAAAGCTCTCTGAAGAAGATAATTGCCTAAGAATTAGGATTGAACAAATGGAAGCTAGTGACTTTATAATAAGCCAAGACACAGTAAAGCAAACCAATTGAATAAAAAACATAGAGGACAATATGAAATATCTCCTTGGAAAAACAGCTGACCTGGAAAATAAATCCAGGAGATAATTTAAAAATCATTGAACCACCTGAAATCCATGAACAAAATAAGAGTTGACACCATCTTTCTTTTTTTTGTTTTTTTTTTTAAGTGAGGCAATTGGGGTTAAGTGACTTGCCCAGGGTCACACAGCTAGTAAGTGTTAAGTGTCTGAGGCCAGATTTGAACTCAGGTACTCCTGACTCCAGGGCCAGTGCTTTATCCACTACCTGCCACCTACCTGCCCCCGACACCATCTTTCAAGAAATTTTCAGGGGAAATTTCCCTGATATTCTAGAAGAAGAAGGTAAAATAGAAATTGAAAGAATCTACCGCTCACCTCCAGAAAGAGATCCCAAAAGGAAAACTTCCAGGAATATTATATCCAAATTCCAGAGATCCTAGGTGAAGGAGAAAATATTTCAGGCAGCTAGAAAAAAAGGAATTCAAATACTGTGGAGCTACAGTCAGGATAACACAAGATCTAGTAGCATCTACATTAAGGGATCTGCGTGCATGGAATATAATATTCTGGGGGGCAAAGGAATTGAGACTACAGTCCAAAATCACCTACACAGCAAAACTGAGTATGATCTTTCAGGGGGAAAAATGGGACTTCAAAGAAAAAGAGGACTTTCAGGCATTTGTGATGAAAAAACCTGAACTAAATAGAAAATTTGACTTTCAAATACAAGACTCTAGAGAAGCATAAAAAGTTAAACAGAAAAAAGACATCATGAGGGATATTTAAAGGTTAAATTGTTTACATTCCTATATGGGAAGATAAAACATCTAACTCATAAGATCTTTCTCAGTATTAGGGCAGCTGAAAGGAAGATACTTAGAGGGCACAAGATGTGAATTGAATATGAATGCATAATATCTGTAAAGCGTTTACTTTTTGCTTATCTTTTTTTTTGTGTGTGGGGCAAGCAGGGTGGGATGGCTTATGTATGGGGCCAAATAGAGGCTTGGAGCCTCCTGGGTCCAGGGCTGGTGCTTTGTCCACTGTGTCACCTAGCTGATCCATGATGACATCTTCAAAATAAAGTTAAGGGGTAAGAAGATTGCACTGAAAGAAAGGGAAAGGGAAAGGTGGACTGGGGAAAAGTAGCTCACATAAAAGAAACAAGAAAAAGCTTATGGAATGGAGGGGAAGATGGGGAAGGAGTGGGGGAGTGAATGAACCTTACTCTCATCAGAATTGGCTCAAAGAAGGAATAACATACAGACTCAAGTAGTTATAGTAATATATTTTGCCCTGAGGGAAAATAGGAGGGGAAGGAGTTGGGGGGAGAGGTAAAAGAAGGAAGGACAGATTGGGGGAGTGAGCAGTAAAAAACAAAACATTTTCAAGGAGGGATAGCATGAAAGAAGATAAAAAAATAGAGTAAATATCAAGAGGAGGGAATAGGATGGAGGCTAATACAGTTAGCAATAATAACTGTGAAAGAAATGGTGAGCAGGATGCTATCAGAAGGAAGTATAAAATGCAAACCATCAACAGAGAAAGAACTGATGTTACAGATTGAAGTATAATTTTGTTAGCTCCTCTTTCTAAAGGCATTTTTTTTCTATTTTCTTTCACAACCTAACTAATGTAAAGATGTCTTGCATAACTGCACATGTATGACTTTTTTGAATTGCTGGATTTCATAGGGAAGGACAAGGAGGGAAGGAGGAAGAAAATTTAGAACACAAAGTTTTAAAAAATCAACGTGAAACTTAATGATGAGCAGAAGGAGTTCAGGGAAACCTAGAAGGACTTACATGACCCAATGCTGACTTAGAGGAGCAGAACCAGGAGAAAATTGTACATAGTAACAGCAACATTGTGTGATGAACAATTGCTTGGCTCTTTTTTCAATGGTCCTAAATAATTTCAAAGAACTTCTTGATAGAAAAATTTCTCAACATCCAGAAAAAAAAGAACTGTGTCTTATAAATTCAGATTGAACCATACTTTTTCTACTTTTGTGATGTTTTCTTTTTCCTTTTTTTTTTTTTGAGGTTTTTCCCTTGTGGTCTGACTTTTCTTTCACAATGTGACTAATGCAGAAATATGTTTAATGTGATTGCACATATACCACCTATGTTAGATTGCTTTCTGTCTTGGGGAGGAGGGAGGGAATGGATGGTAGGAAAAAAAATTGGAACTAAAAATCCTATGAAAACAAATGTTGAAAAATACCTTGCTTTCTCCCTGTCTGAGTTAAATGTCTTTATTTAGCTCAGCAAACAGCTCAGAGCCTGAAGATGAAAACAAAGAAAAAAATAGCTTATATATATATACAATCATATCAAACAAATTTCCACATAAGTTATGTTCTGAAAGAATAATCAAAACAAAAGGGAATAAACATGAAAAAGTAAAAGAAAAGCAGAAAGCAAACAAAAAAAGTGAAAATAGTATGTTTCAATCTGCATTCAGATTCCACATTTCTTTCTCTCGATGTTGATAGTAGCATCACGAGTCTTTTGGAATTGTCTTTGATCATTGTATTTCTGAGAAGAGCTAATTCGATATCATAGGTGATCATCACACAATGTTGCTATGTACAATGTTCTCCTGTTTCTCTTCTCTTCACTAAGCATCAGTAACATACATGTAGTTTTTTCTTTGGTATGTATTTTATTGCTTTAACATTTATATCCCTAATATATAGCAAAGTGATTGACTGATAGCAAGTGCTTAATAAATGCTTTTTCATTCAAACAAATAGAGTTGAGGCCCAGCATTGAGATGGAGAATCAGGAGAATCAGAATCAGTAAGAACAGGATTCAAAATTAGCTCCGGACAGAGGGCGGCAGTTCCTTAGAACTTTCCTCTGCCTTTAGGAAACTCTTTATGTTTGTAATTATGGGAAAAGCCAGGGTAATGAATTTAAGGTGTCACTTCTTCCTATTTCCAGCAAATAAAAATACTCTGGCATAATTTTTGAGCTTTTCCCACTGTCCTTCTGGAATTTTGAAGGATATGGTTAAAATAAGGATTCTCAAAACTCCTCTAAACTTCAAAGATTGTGTTCAGTAGAATTAGGCCCAGGATAACTTCTGGAAGTAATAGGTGGTCAGCTTAGTTTTGCATTAGTTGCATGAAAGTATTAACCAGGTAACCTCATTGTCCCTCCAACCTCAGAATCTACCCATTTATTGCCATATCTAGAGTTATTTTCCTCCCCTCCATCTCTCCCTAGGGTATCTAGACCTTTTTAGACAGTAAATCCTTGGTGGGTAGGGATAAGACCTATTTTAATTTTCATTTTGCAGAGTACTCAGCCACTTGCACATATGAATACTTGATAAAGTATATTCTGATTTTTAAAAAGTGTGTATATACTTTTAAAAGATTGGGCTTTGAATTTTTAGAAAAGTGGATTCTATTGAAAATCACTGCCATTTTTCATATAAATAGGAAAGAAAATATGGGAATATTTCTTTTATTTTGCCTCTTAGCAGAAGAACTTACCTCATTCTTACTAGGAGAATAATGAACATTTTCCATAAAATTGTTTTTCTCCTCTATAGTACACCTAAAAACTTGTCAATGTCATTGTCTATTCTCTAAAAAAGACATGACCCTTCCTGCTAATGCCACCTCTTTTCTTGGGCCCTTGAAACCATCTTTTCTCATATACTGACAGCTTGGATACATTGGTCAACCCCTTTATCCCATGCATTTTTTAAGGATGCCAATGTTTACTAGTTTACTAGCAGAAAGTAAATAAACTGAGGCTATTCAAAGTACATTCTTATTTTTAATTTTGGGGGTTTTTGCATATGTTTCCCTTAAACACACATGCAAAGTGGCACAGTGGATAGAGTACCAGACCTAGATTCAGGAAAACTCCTTTTCCTTAGTTCAAATCTGGCCTCAGACACTAGCTCTGCAACTCTGGGTAAGTCACTTAAACCTATTTGTCTCAATTTTCTCATCTGTAAAAGAAGCTGGAGAAGATAATGGCAAACCACTCTAGTATCTTTGTCAAGAAGACCCTACAGGGGATCACAAAGAGACAGAAATGACTAAACAATAGTGACAAACACACACACATACACAACTAAAGGACTCAGTGAGAAGGGTAATGGAAGAATGTGTTGACAAATGGGGTCCAATGTCTAGTAAAAAGCACAAGTAAATGCCACCACTCATGCAAAAGGATGGTTTAGATGGGATAGCTTACATGCTATTTCCTCATGGCAACTTGGACAGGTATTGAATGCTCTGGGGATTAGAAGCAATTGTCATGGATGGAAGATTCATTTTCCCAAAGGAGTTTGTGATAGCTCAGGCTGATTCTGGAAGACCAGGATGTTGTGTACTTGGTACCCCAGAGTACTTGGTACTTCCTAATGAACTATTTTTGGAAGTAGAACTCAGGTGCCTTTTCTTTTTTCCTTTTCTTTTTTCTTTTCTTTTCTTTCTTTCTTTCTTTTTTGTAGGGCAATGAGGGTTAAGTGACTTGCCCAGGGTCACACAGGTAGGTAGTGTCAAATATCCAAGACTGGATTTGAACTCAGGTCCTCCTGAATCCAGGGCCAGTGCTTTATCCACTGTACCACCTAGCTGCCCCCCTGCCTTTTCTAATAATAAGCAAACCACTGGATATAATTGGTCTTCTTACTTATTCTCACTTGTTCTTATTTGCTTGCCCCTGTAATCATGTAAACTTTTGTTACATTTTCTAGCAGCCCTGTTAGGCAGTAGGCTGCAGGTGACTTGGCTCAGGGGAAGGGACATGGAGCCACAGAGTCCATTTGCACAAGAGATCATGAAACCATTATCTATTGCCACAAAAAAATGTAAGAGATGTTGGTTCTTTGTCTTTCATGAATTTTTAACCTCTCCCTGTCTAATGGTGTTTCTTCACTGCCTGCAAATAAGTTCATGTATCCACCACCATTATGAAAAAAAACAATCTTCCAGTCCTTAAAAATTATTATTCCATAACCTTTCTCTTTTTCCAAGACAAAATCCCAGAAAAAGCCATCTAAATTTATTGGATCTATTTCCTACTCATTCATTTCTCAGTTCTTGTAAGAAGGCTCTGCCACCTATCCCTATCATTAGTTTGAAAGAATATTTACCAAGGTTATTAAGGATTTATTAAATTGCTAAATTTTATGGCCTTTTCCAGGTGGTTTAATTTTTCCAGACCTCTCTGTAGCTTTACACTGTTGACTAATCATCATACCAGATACTCTTTCCTTCTTTAGCTTCCATGACATTGATCACCACTGGTTCTCTTTAAAGCTGTCTGTTCCTTATTACTCTCCTTTTCTGGAGTATTATCTTTTCCTTGCCCCTAACATCCTTGTTGCCCTTCCTTGGAAATGCTTCATCTTATTAATATCCTTCTTAAACCAAGGTTCTGAATGGTGAGGGCATGATAAAATATAATTATCCCATCTTTTTTCTTTGAAGTTATTATCCTTTTACTGCAGTTCAAAATTATATTTTTGCTGCTATATGACTTTTGACTTACATTGGGCTTGTCTGTTAATATTCATCAATCTTACTCAGAACAACTCTTGTCTAACTATGCCTCATCTAACCTGAATATATTTATGGAAAGTATACAAAATATAAGCTCAATATGACCTGAAATACTCTGCATGAAAATTCTTTTTGCATCCATGCCAACTGGGTACTCAATGAAAATGTACCCCCTGCCCTTGATGTTTAATTATATGTCCAGCTTCTATATTTTTTCCTCCCTTTCTCACCACCTCTCTCCTTCCTCCTTTTATATCCCATTCTCTCTCACCATTTATCTGCAGCTCTCTCTGTCTCCATCTATGTCTATTTCCTTGTCTCCATTTGTCTGTTACCCTTTTTCTATTTCTCTCCCTCCCTCCTCTCCATTATGTATATATGCATAATTATGTGTAGTTTAATCATATATACATCTATGCATGTTTATGTATATATGTGCATCTCTCTCTCTCTCTCTCTCTCTCTCTCTCTCTCAGTCTCTCCCTCCCTCCAAGGGTCATTTATACATTTTTAACTTAAATTAACTTAAATTAAAGGTGCCTATTTTTTTTTCTTTTAGAGCTCAAGGCATTAGATTTATTCTACTCTGTTTCAAAGGGCATAACTTGGGGCAATAGATAGAAGTTGCAAAGACTAGTCTCAGTTTTGGGAAAAGATTCCTAATAATTATGAGTATCTAGAAGGACAATGGACTGCCTTATGAAGTAGTGGAGCAGTTCACCCTCCCACTTCCTATTGGGAGTCCATAAGCAATAGATTAATGACCATTTTCCAGGTAAGGTGGTAGAAGGGATTCTCTTTAAGGTATCAGTGTAAGATATAATTTGTGATGGCTACTGACATCTGAAATTTCTTTGGATTAATGATTCATTTAAAAATAAAAAAGCTTTATATGAGTGGAATAAAGATTACCTTAAGGTTATAAGATGTAAAGAAATTTACTTCCTATCATTTTCTTCTTCATCTCTCTATTATGCAACATGAAGCCTTCTAAAAGGAACATGGTGGGTTTTACAGTATATTCATACCATTTAGGAAAGCTACAAATAAACAACAACAACAAAAAGGGTTACTTGAGGACCCTCACAGTTAGACTAGTTATAGAGTCACAAAAATAGATTGTGTTAAAAAATGGACTTTTGCTGGTTTGTTTCATTATAAATTCAAAACCACTTTTGCTACATCGATGCTATCATATTCAAAGTTAGCCCATTCCAATTGACAAAAGATGGAGTACAGCTAATTATATGAATTACAATTTAAAATTAGATGGAAAGCAATATGTATATTTTAAAACTTTTGTCTCTGAATGTTTCTGTTAAAATCATTTATCTTAAATGTCTTTTGGACATTTTGCTTACCATCAGTAAATTTTAAGTAACTTTTGCAGAGACTTTTTGTTTGAAACATACACACTGAAATGTCAACATGAAAAATACATAAACAAAACTTAACATGTTAAAAAAAAAAACCCTGAGGTCTAACCAGAAATAATTATCAGATTAATGGTCTTGGGGAGCTGCCTGAAGTAGATGAAAAACCAAGTCTTCTAGTAACTGCCTATATCCTTTCTATCTGCTGCTTATGGTATGTAATTAAAAGTCTATATTGTGCTTTTACTTTGTAATTGTAAGTAAAACAAAGCTATTTGAGGTAAATATGAAGAAAGTTAGAATTGTTGAATTTTGCATCTGAAATGAATGAAGGTCATCATTTTGTCTTATAACTGGTGCTTAAAAACATTAACACAGAAGCATAATACTCACCACACAAAATCTGCATTAGTTTTAAGGATAGTTACTCATTTTTCCATTTTTGTTGATTTATTGACTATATCAGAAACAAATACTAAGTTTTAACACAAACCTTTGTTATGGTGGCATAATAGAAAAAATTAAGGGCTTGGAATCAGTTCTCAGACATTAGCTGGTTGTGTGACCCTGGACAGGTCGCTTAACAATGTCTGGATCACTTTTCTCATCTAAAAATGATAATAAGAATATTTGAAAAGCCCATAGCCCATTGCCATGTTCATATTAGTCAGTATATAAAAGTTAGCTATTATTGACAAAAATAATAGAAAAGAGACATAGCAATCCCACAACTTGTAAATATTTTCCAAAACTTCATTTATACTTTTTTGTCAAGAAGTCAAAATATACACCTCCTGCTTAAAAAAAAAAGAGAGAGATTTGCTATTTTATTGGTTGAGGGAGTTCCTGGTGAGGAATGAATTCTACCAATAGCACTTATGGTATTAGAGAATTGCCTTAGACACAGAGAAGTTAAGTAATTTTCCCAAGGTCACATAGTCAGTTGATGTGTCTTGTGATGTTTAAAACTTTTGAGACCTATTTCTGGGTAACTAATAATTTTATTAATAATTCTAGAATTTTATTAATAAAAGGGTTAGTTACACACTCAAATGATAAAGAACCTTCATGGTGGTGGGCTTACATGGTGGTGGGTGCCCTTGGAAGAGTGGGTGTTTCTGGAAATGGAAATCAACTCTAATTGGTTAACAATTAATGAAAAGTGAACTTCAAGAAGAGAATTGAGTTTACTCCAATGAGAGGCTGGGAGAGTGACATCATGTCACTCTTAGAAAAGAGACTATTTCCACACCCAGCCTTGGGTATTCTAGACAAAGAATCTACTTCCACCCAAACTTTCTTGAGTGGAATAAAATGGGGAGGGATTCACTTAGATAAGATAGTGTAGGTAGGTTAAATTTTTGCAGAATTCAAAGGCTTCAAAATATATAGCATGGGGAAAAGCCTGAATTTTCCCCATAATTAGTCATTAGTAATCATTTCTCTTGTTCCAAAGGCGGTACTTGGACACAGGAAGACCTGAGTCTAAGACTGGTTATTTATCTACTTTGTCATGCTGTCTATATAGGCATAATTTTGCTTCAATACTTATGTCTTTCCTTTTTGTTGGTACAATTTTATGACTAGTATTAAGACATGATCCATTTTTTTTTAGTCTCATGAATAAAATATCCATGGCTACTCATCAGAAATGAACAAAATTTCTTCAACCTTCACAGACAAATTTTTATCTTCTTGTATCTTGGATTCTTTTCTTCTCTCTTCTTTGCTCAGTCTCTCTCTAAATTTTCATTTTTCTCTTGGCCTCAGTGGCTTTCTCTGAGTCTTGACATCTTAGTATCTTGAGAAGAGAATCAAATTTCAACCAAGCAGAGCAAGAGCTTGGACAATGTGACCTTGGCTTTATATTGATTTCCCTAAATGACACAACTATCAGTTAACAGAATCAGACTCTTTGGTCTTTACTACACTCAATGGCATGCTTTGAAACTGGAAATGATGTCTCCCCATGTGATCTAGGTTACTGTAGTATGGACCTCAAGATGATGTGTGACCTGGTCCTTATGCACTAACTGGAACATTGAAGGGCCTTTCCCTTTACATAATTCCTCAAATCTATAGGGTGTAAGGGCCAAATTGAATATGGGGAGTGTTAATTAGGCAGCTTGAAATAATATTGGGGTAAGAAAGGAGATTAACAGCTTCCTTAAAAAACAAAATAGGGTTTATTAATGAGAAAAAATTTAAAGCACAAGTAAGGTTAATAGAACTAGGGACAAAGAAAAAAAAAGGAATAGGGGAAGGAAAAAATGCAATCCACGACTCACCACCACCTGTAAATAGCAGTTTCAAGGAGAACCCCCTGCCAGTGTTCCAGCATCTCCCTCCCTCCCTCACGATTCCAAAAGTAAAACCTCCCCTCCCTTCTCTCTCCCAGAAGCCCCCTCTCCCACAGGAAACAGGGCCGATCACACACACATACATCCCCAAGCTAATTGGCTGGCAGCCCTGATTGACAGAACGAACAAGTGACTCTACAAATGCCAGCTTCTCAGCTTCCAGATGCTGAAGATCACCTTACCTGTCCTCACTGGGCTTCTAGTCATTATAATTTGGCCAGGCCCATGCAGGTGTGGAAGTGTCCAGTACGAGGCCAGCATGCATGGGTATGCACTGGGGCCTCCAATCCCAGCTAGAGATGGGGTCACAGAAACTTCAAATCACAACCAATTCCATACAAGGGACAATAAGTCTGGTAGACAACAGTAATTCCAAAGGCTAGTTAGATATTCCAATTTCTTTCTGAGTAGACATAGGAGAGGAAAGGTGAGGGATTGAGGACTGGGCAATAGGGGTAGGAATTCCTCATGGCTACTTTCTTGGGGAAAGGAAGAGATTTCTTGTGATTTTAGGGGAGATCTGTCTATGACTTTGTCAATGAGTTGTATTATTTAAGAAAATAAATTGCCTTTTGTTCACATTTTTTTTCCTAATGAGAAAATCCCTAACTCGTTCTATCTTGAGCATAAGGACCAGTGATTATTTACATGCATCAATTTCAAGCTATGCTCCTCTACCATCTAATTTACATTTAGAAGCTTTGACAGAATGTATTCATTCTTTAGCATCTACCTTGGAAATTCAATTTAGTTCATCGTGTTTTGTTGTTTTTCTCCTCAAGTCATTCTCAAATCTTGGATCCTTTATCTGCTTAACTCAATCTTGTGAATAATTCAAATGTCTACCATAAGCAATGAATGATTTATGTGAGTAAATAGGAGACTGTTTTTATTTACTAAATTACTTGTGTATATTCTGAGTAAAGGGAGAGATTTTACTATAGTGAATTTAGAAACTTTTTGGACCAAAAGGGGGAGGGGATTTTATATCAAGTTTTTAACCTTCATCTTCAAGGTGGGTTAAAATATGTTTGTAGTATAGCCACAGATAACTGAAATTTTATGATTTTCAAATAGATCTTTTGCTTAAAATATTTTTATTTTATTTTCTACATTGGTAATATTTATGGATGATCTTGAGATAGAGCATGATGTATTAGAAAGAATCTTGAAATTGAATTCAAATGAAACCTGAATTCAATCCCTACCTCTGATATTTATTAGCAATGTGATTATGGGCCAGTCATGTAATCTCTCTACATCTTGATTTCCTTATCTTTACATTAAGAAACTTATTTGTAATAGTTACTTCAGGGAATTGTAAGAATCAGACGCAATAAGTGTCTATGAAATGTTTTGTAAACTTTAACACATTATATAAAATTGGCTCCCATTATAATTACTATTAATAATAACCAACATTTTAAAGTGTGTGTGCATGTGCATGTGTGTGTGTGTGTAGAGGGGCAGATTCTTTGTCTAGATTTCCTGAAGCTGGGGGTGATCTGGAAGCAAGAGTGACCAGTCTCAGTCCTACATCTCCTCATTAGAATAGGTTCATCTCTCATTATAATTGTCATTATTTCATTAATTGTTAATCAACCAGAGTTGATTGCCACTCTCATGAACACCCACTCTTCCAAGGGTATACAAACAATAAGTGGATTTCATGAGGGGTTTTTGGCATTCAAGAGTGTCATTTATCCCTTTTATTAATTATCAACTAGCATAATTGATAAAATGATTAATTACCCAGAAACTATATCTCTTGAATATTTTATACATAACAGTCTGACAAGAGATTTGAACTCAGATCTTCTGACTTTAATTCACTTGCTCATTGCACTTGCAGAACTGATGAATGTTGAATTTGAATATAATTATTGGATATTGCATTGCTTAATGAATATGGGAAAAATAATCACAGGTTATATGAGATTATATTTGTTTCATGTGTTTTTTACTTGAGTATATGACATTTAACAATAAAACCAAACAATACAATTTTTAAAGTCCAATTAACACTTTAATGTTCTGATTCTGTTTGATAATGCAACTTTTCACTTCAAAAGAAAAATAATTTTAACAAGTTTAAAATCAAAATAATAATTTTGAAAAACAGAATGTATGATCTGTTTATAGAACTGAAATGCTAAAAAACTTCACATATAATATATATGTATGCACACATATATATGTATACATATATGTCAATATACTCAAAAGTCATCTATGTTGAGACAGACACACACACAGAGTGAGAGAGAAAGAGAGAGGAAGAGAGAGAGAGAGTTTAGATGGTGAGAGATGACTTTTTGAGTATTTCCTTTTTAATGTTTATTATGTTAAGTTATAGAATAGATGAATGATAACATTTATTGAGTTTTCCCACCACAAAATGGGATAATTTTTTATATATTAAGGAAACAGCTTTGGCTTGGGGAAAAGAACATCAAATTATGGTGGAATTCCTCCATTACATTTAAATAAGTCAAAGGTCATCTGATATGAAAGAATTTAGTGATAATAATGCATACCTATGAATCATCATCATCATTAGCTTAGACCTCTACTAAGTAATTGAAGAAATCTCTCCTTTGGTTCTACCCAATTCTTATTTATGCTATTGAAAAATATTATAATTAGCTGGATATTAGATTTACATGGTATATGTAATATGCTGACATATTTTGAAAGAGCATGACTAAACTAAATGTTATTTGATTAACAAAATTGACATACACCTATCTTCTAAGTACAAGAAGTTCTAGTGGCTAGAGAAGTAGATAGTGAGTTTATTTTGGGTTAACCTTGGGGAAGTCTTTAATTCCTCTGAGTTTTGGAATAATTCTGAGCACCTGTTTGATCACAGACAAGTTATTTAACATCTCTTTTCCTCAGTTTAAAGGATTGGACTAGAAGGCTTCTGAGGGCCCTTCCACATTTAGACCTATAATAATGCTATGATTATATTGATAATGTGAGGAAGAATTTGATAGCCCCTAAATTATTTTAAAAACAAAACTCCTAGATAACACACTGAGTTTGGATAATTGCATCTAGCATGCAGGTGACAGGCAGCATGGAGGCAAGGATCTTAGAGTAAAAAATGTATTTATTCTTTTGTTATTAATTCACTTTTCAATTATGTCAGACTCTGACCCCATTAGGGAGTTTTCTTGGCAGAGAAACTAGAGTGATTTGGCATTTCCTTCTCCAGCTCATTTTACAGATGAGGAAACTGAGGCAAACAGGATTAAGTGACTGCCCAGGATCACATACCTAGTAAGTGTCTGAGGGCAAATTTGAACTGAGGAAGATGAGTCTTTATAACTCCAGGCCCAGTACTTTATCCACTGTACCACCTAGCTGCCTCCATTTTTTAAATCTGTCTCTCCCCAACTCCCCAATTAAAATAATAAAAAAAAGAAATTATAACACTTTCCTTATAAATATGTGCAGTGCAGCAAAACAAATATCTAGACTGGCCATGCCTGAGAATGAATGTCTCTGGACCTTATGCTCACCACCTTTCTGGAAGGAGGTGAGTGGCATAGTTTATCAACAGAATTCTGGACTCATGGTTGTATCAATGCACTGATCTGAATTTAGAGGACTTCTTTCTATAACATTATGACATGGGTAGTTTCACACAAGCGATAACCAAGCTGCCTATCTGTAGCTTTTTATGCTTGTGACCACCATAAGGGCTTTTTTTATTTTTTACTTATGATTGGAAATATTTTTATATGAGCTTGTAGCAAGTGGCTGCTGGGTTTGATGCAACCAAGCATTTCATAAAGTACACATAAAAACCTGGGGTAGTGCAAGACAACATCATACTGAGAAATGCTGTTGACCTCTGGGAAGGAGACCTGCAGGAGCTTATCCACTAACTACAGTGGGAAAGATTAAAATTTGGGCAATTCAAATAAGTTTTTTTTCACTTTTTTCTAGAGTTCATTTTCAGAAGGCATTTTAAACAAATCTTAACTAATCTTTGTTTGATGGTTAAAAACACTACACAGAATGTTCTACCTAGACTATAACAACCAGGTATTTTCTAAAATACTCTTCAAGTGTAAAATAGGGGCCACCAGACACTTCTTGTTTTGGTTAGGCTTACTTAGTGCTCTGGTTTGTTGCCCATCATACAAAATAATAATTCTGAACACCATACTGCTGTGACTGTTAGATAAAACCCAAAGATTTTCAGGGTGTCTAAAGCTGACTGTAAGAGTTGTCTCAGTACAGGGATAAACCAGGAAGCCAGAATTTCCCTTCAGGTGTCAGGGAAAGCAAATTCAAATTGAGGGCTATGCAAATTTCAGGACTGAGTCCCCTCTTTCTTTGAGGAAGGGGTTGGTTGTGGTCAGTTAGTCTATCAGCCAGTCCTTATTAAGGGCTTACTATATGTCAGGCACTATGCTAGATATTGGCATATAAAGAAAAGGATTTCAAAGGAATCCCAAGTTGTTTTAAGGAATTCCAAATTACCACAATCTGTCTGTATCACCAGCACTTCCGTAAGAGTGATGTGAAAATATATACCCTAAATATCTTGGTCATCTCCCCTGCCACTTCCCTTCTTCTCACTTCAAGCAGCACCCTTGTAATGGGACCTCCAGAGACTATTCAATGCCGCCTCTCAACCCCCAGCTCCCTGTGGAAATTACACCGCTCAATTTTGCTACTTTGCATGCAGTTTCAGAGTTGACTTGATTGGAGAGTGGATGAGTATAAAGCCATGTCAACCAGTGTATATAACTGCTGCCTCTAGCACATGTTTCACTCCACCCACCCACGACATCTGGCCATCTGTCATGGCACCATTCATTTCCCCCCCCACACACACACACACTCTCTTCTTCCTCTTGCTCTGAGGACAGTACTCCAATCAATAGTCCTAATATTACTAGCTGTCATTATGTAGCACTTTAAGGTTTGCAAAATGCTTTGTCATTTGATATGTTGAAAATTAAATATAGTTTTTTATCTCCCTGTCTCCAATAAACAGATTGGAGAAATTAATTTTATAATATCTCCTACAAAAATTAATAATAATAAACAGAGACATGTCTCCCACAGAATAAAACCAGATCAGAGAACATGATGTCTCCTACAGGATGAACCAGATCAGAGATAGACAGGAAAAACATAATATCAATGTATTTGTCTCAAGAAGAAAGAACATGATCATGTGGAAACCTTTCCCAAAAGGGCTCAGAGACTCCCTTTTTCTGAGGGTATGTAAAGGGTTTTTTGTACACTGATTAAAGAGTATTATCAGTTTCAATAGTATGACTCAATAATCAACCCAGAAGCAAAAGCAGTTTGACAATTTCAGTTATAACCAGTATGGAGGAAATACAGAAGCATCATGATAATGTTATGGGCCCAGAGTACCCCAGAAGTTCTCTGGAGCATATCAAAGAATCTTCTAGAGAAACTAAACCAGAGGACAGACACACCTAGAGAGATAAGTGGAACTGGATCCAGACTGAGCTAACTCCGGACCCCCACCCTTCATTCTAGTCTCCCTCAACCCTGGGGCGATAAGATTAGGTGTGGCTGCTTCCTTTGTGTCCTGAAGGGAGGGTTTGGGAGATCTGCAGCCACCCCTCACTCAACTCCTCCAGCCACCACCAGTGGGAGATGGTCGTCTACTCCTCACACAATTCCTCCAGCCACCACCAGTAGGGGATGGTCCTCCTTCACTAAAGAAACTTTCCACAGAAAGATGGTCACTCCCATCAGCCCTCTATAAAAGTACCTACCAGTCTCCTGCTTGAGGAGATTGGTATCTCAGAACCACAAGCTTTGTGTCATGCCTCTCTCGCCATGAGAAGTCCAAGGATTTCTCTTGGTTTCCCTTCCCTTCCCCTTCCCTTCCTCAGCCCTGAACTTAATTACTATCTTATTCTAACTGCTTTTGTGTGCAAGAGGGTATAATTCTTTAAAGAGGAACTCCTAAGGACCCCTACCCCAAACCCCATACCCCATTATTCCTAGCTGGGTTATCCAGGCTACTCGGGCCTGCTTTGAACACTCTAATTTTCTCAAAGTAAATGCTTCGGCCTGCAGGACACTCAGCTAAGAGCATCAGCATCGAGGGGGCACCAAGAGGCAGGGGCAGGGACAGGAGTTGGCTTGCTTCACAGTGGACTGCCAGCTCAATCCCAAAGTCCAACTACAAGCTTTTTAACTGAAGCAACTTTAAGATTACAGGATTGCACAAAAAGGTTTGGTCAGGATAAGGACACCCAGATTTCCCCCTAAAATAGGGACTTACTATCCGGCTGAAAGAAATCACCAGGTAAGGACTTTTATCTGCTAGCTATGTGGGTTCAGTTTTGTCATGGGGTGCAGAGCACCCCAGAAGTTCTCTGGGGCGCATCAAGGAATCTTCTCCTTGAGAAACTAAACCAGAGGACAGATATGCCTAGAGAGATAAGCAGAACCAAATCCGACTGAGCTAGCTTCAGATCCCCACCCTTCATTCTGATCTCCCTTACCCCTGGGGAGATAAATTTGGGTGTGGCTGCAGCCTTTTTTGTCCTGAAGGGAGATCCATGGCCACCCCTCACCCAATTTCTCTAGTCACCACCAGTGGGGGATGGTCCTTCCTCCCTCACTAAAGGAACTTTCCACAGGCAGATGGTCCACCCCCATCAGCCCCCTATAAAAGTACCTGCTGGTCTCCTGCTCGAGGAGATTGGAGATTGCTTTGTGACTATCTCCCCATGAGAAGTCCAAGGATTTCTTTCATAGTTTCCCTTCCCCGACCGCCCCCCCCCCACCTCCGCTGCTTCCCTTGCCCCTAAATAAACTACCACCTTATTCTAACTGCTTTTGTGTGCAAGAAGGTGCAATTCTTTAAAGAGGAATTCCTAAGAACCCCAACCCCTAACCCAAACCCATACCTCATTTCCCCCATTACAGTTTGAAGTTCAGTTGAAGAACATTTTACTCCTATTAACCCAGGGTTTCATAAAAAATACTTTTGGATAATAAAGTACCTCCATCAAATCCAGATGATTCATATATTCATATTAACTGATGGAAACAATTATCCTGTTATATAAGTTCAGGTAACTCCTGGCCCTGTTCCTGACTTTCTTTGGACTTTAAACCATGCCCATTCTAGGCTCATCCTGGAATTTCTCACAGCACCTCTCCTAATATACTAAAATACACACCATGGGATATTCTTCTACATGGCCTGTCACTTTTCTCTAATTGGTGAATACCTCCTGCACCGTTATTTTGGGGAGGGGCCCAGGCTGATCCTCCTTCATTTCTCTTGCAACCCTATTTCTGATTTTCTCTGGATTTAAAAACAACAGTGACAATGTGAGGAATTAGGGGATGGGTTGACTCCTCACAGTAGGAATAAAGCTAATTAGAACCATCTGGGAATACTCCCACAGGTGACAGTTAGCCTGGGAATATACCCCAGGTGAGGATTAGTGTGTATTCAGAATGTATACTCAGTTTGAGAGAACTTCCCCTGGGATAAGAGAAGGGAGTGAAAATAGAAAAAAATGGGTTAGAACAGGAAGAAAACAAGAGAGTGTCATTCACAATGACGTTGTAGATTCAACTTGATAGGAATAAGGGAATCAGTTGGGGATGGTGGTAGGTTTTAGTCAGAAAGAGATTTTAGAGCTAAAAAAAATAAACAACAAAACAAAAACTTGGGTATAGAGTAGTTATGAGAATACACAGTCAAGTGTAAAAGTATGACTGCCCAAGTGGATACCTGAAGTACAGGGTAGATGGAGGTCCCTGGAGAGGAGGTTGAGGAAGTATATGCCCAGGGACTTAAGAGGTAATAAATAAATAAGGGGTACATAAATAAAGATGAAGCAAAATAAAGCCAAAAACAGAAAATATAAGGAACAGGAAGGAAAAGAACATTTTGAGCCAGTCATTTAGGGAAAGGAAAATGTGTGATGAATGTTGGAAGACGTTGGCTGGAAGGGGGTAAGACCAGATATCTCTAGATTGGCAAAGAGGCAAGAGCAGAAATGTGTGTGTGTGTGTGTGTGTGTGTGTGTGTGTGTGTGGTATTCCCCACTTGGGAAGGAATAAAAGGGAAAATAAGTAAATGAGAGAGAATTGGTGACTTCAGATGCTGAGTATTATATATGAGTAGGATGTATTGGGGTAGGGGGACCTATAAAGATATATGTGGGAGGTTGAGGAGACAAGATACCCTGAAAAACCATTCTTATTCACTTGCAAAAAAAGGCTATTAAATGCACAGATTTAGGCATGTGTATATGATACATAATTTCTTTTTTTATTATACTGTTATGGAAATATTTATTTTATTCCATAAATTAAAAATAAAATACATTAAAAATCTTTTTAAAGGTTGGAGGAAACAAGAATCCTGAGCTTGATATTTGTTTTAAAAATAGTTCCCAGTGGTTTAAGCTAGCTCATTCTAATTAGAGTTAACTTAGATGAAGCAAAATGTAGACCCACACAGGTGTTCTTTGGGAATTCAAAGCACCCTAGGTCTAATGAGAAGGTAAAGGAATGTTTGGTTTTATGATTATAGAATTTTGTTTTGTTTTGTTTTGTTTTTGAGCTCTGCCAGTCTGTGCAGCATAAAGAATGAGTCCTTTACATTGCCAAGATTTGATTCTTCCTTTCTTGAAGAACACCTCCCCTCTATCACCACCACTCAGGAAAATATATTTACATTTTAAATTATTTACTTCTCTCTTCCCTTTTTCTTCTCCCTTTAGGTATCACATAGAAATGCATAGACATAGAATTCAATTCAACATACATTATGCAAAGCTCTGTATTAGTCTGCAGGGGGAACAAAATGAACAAGACACAGAGGGAAGCTGATGATCTAATTGGAGATGTATCCAGATCCAGCGGAAAGAACACTGGCTCTGGAGAAAGCAGATCCAGACTGAAATCCAACTTTTGGAATTTATTCTTGGCCTGACATTGGATAAGTCACATCACCTTCTTGGGAATCACTGTTGGGGTTAGACTAGATGACTTCTAAATCCTTTCCTACCCTCCTGTGATTCTAAGGTGCATTGCATACTCAGGGTATGTTACATTACATTATATACACACACATAAAAGATATACTCACACATGTACATATAAACACACATGTATGCACACATATTATTTGCATATATACATCTATGGACACATATAGCCATATGATAAAGATAGGCATAGTCAAAGCACAATGTGATTCCCTAAAGTATGATTATACAGCTTTATAAGGGTTTCTAGAAAAGCATAAGCTACTGAATTTTAATCATTACTTTCCATTCTCCATTAGAAGAGTCTTATTTAAGAATTATATTTATTTTGGGGTCTTACTATGATGTTAAAAACTTGATTACTATAAAGCGGCAGTCATCAAAACTATCTGGTACTGGCTAAAAAATAGAGTGGTAGATCAATGGAATAGGCTAGGCTCAGGAAATGCAGTAGTAAATGACACTAGTAATGTAGTGTTTGATAAACCCAAAGACTCCAGCTTCTGGAATAGGAACTCAGTATTTGACAAAAACTGCTGGGAAAACTGGAAGATAGTATGGCAGAAATTAGGCATACACCAACATCTTACACCTTATACTAAAATAAGGTCAAAATGGATACATGATTTAGACATAAGAGGTGATACCATAGGTAAATTAGGAGAGAAAGGAATAGTGTACCTATCAGATCTTTGGAAAGGAAAACAGTTTTTGACCAAACAAGAGATAGAGTATATTATAAAATGCAAAATGGATGATTTTGATTATATTAAATTAAAAAAATTTTGTACAAACAGAAGCAATGCATCCAAAATTGGAAGGGAGGCAGAAAGCTGGGAAACAATTTTTGAGGCCAGTGCTTCTGATAAAGGCCTCATCTCTAAAATATATAGGGAATTAAATCAAATTTATAAGAATCCAAGTCATTCCCCAATTGAGAAATGGTCAAAGGATATGAACAGGCAGTTTTCTGATGAAGAAACCAAAGCTATCTATTCCCATATGAAAAAATGCTCTAAATCTCTAATGATTAGAGAGATGCAAATTAAAACAACTCTGAGGTACCACCTGACACCTATCAGATTGGCTAAAATGACAAAAAAGGAAGATAATAAATGTTGGAGAGGCTGTGGGAAAATTGGAACACTAATGCATTATTGGTGGAGCTGTGAGCTGATCCAACCATTCTGGAGAGCAATTTGGAATTATGCCCAAAGGGCGATAAAGCTGTGCATACCCTTTGACCCAGCAATCCCACTTTTAGGTCTTTTGCCCAAAGAAATCATGGAAGGGGGAAAGGGACCCACATGTACAAAAATATTTATAGCTGCTCTTTACGTGGTAGCAAGGAATTGGAAGTTGAGGGGGTGCCCATCAATTGGGAAATGGCTGGACAAGTTGTGGTATATGAATACAATGATATACTATTGTGCTGTAAGAAATGATGAGCAGGAAGAGTTCAGAGAAACCTGGAGGGTCTTATGTGAGCTGATGATGAGTGAGATGAGCAGAACCAGAAGAACATTGTACACAGTATCATCAACATTGAGTGTTGACCTACTGTGATGGACTATATTCTTCTCACCAATGCAATGGTACAGAAGAGTTCCAGGGAACTCATGATAGAAGAGGATCTCCAAATCCAAGAAAAAAAAGAAACAAAGAACTGTGGAGTATAGATGCTGATTGAACCATATTATTTCTTTTGTTTTGGGTGCTGTTGGTTTTTTTTTCTTTCTATTTTGAGGTTTTGCATCACTGCTCTGATTCTTTCTCTTGTAACAGGATTAATGCAGAAATAGGATTAATGTTATTATGTGTATATATATGTGTGTGTGTATATATATATATATATATATATGTATATGTATAGAGATATATAGATATAACCTATATCAGATTACCTGCTGTCTAGGGGAGGGGGGAGGGAGGGGTGGGAGGGAGAAAAATCTGAAATTGTAAAGCATGTATAAACAAAAGTTGAGAACTATCTTTACATGTAATGGAAAAAATAAAATACCTCATACATAAAAAAAAAGAAAAGATATGGATAAGGTAAAGATGATTCACAGAAGTCTAACCAAAATTGCCAAGGACCTTGAGAGAAGACTATTTGAGAACCAGCTGAAGGAATGAAAGATGTTTAGACCAGGAAAGATAAAAGCTACTGGGGATATGCTAGTTTTCAAGTATTTGAAGGTCTGTCATACTGTAGAGGTTTTGGACTTGTATGGATGACAAAAAGATGACAAATATCTTTGTGATGAAGAGCAAGCTCCTCTCATACCCTTGACAATTAGTGGTAATAAATTCAACAAAACCAGAAAAAAAAAAGATAAAAAAAAAAAACAACTTGAAGATGTTTCAGAAGAGGGCCACATACCTGAAGAGCAGAAACAGAAACAAAACCACAAAACTGAACATCAAATTTTAAAAATTGGAAATAGGTTTTTAAGGAAATAATTGAAGAACTGAATTTACTTAGTCTGGAGAAAAGAAGAATGGAAAGGATTAGAAGAGTCCTAGTTATCGTTTTCAGGGAAATAAATAATAACTTCAGAAATGAAATATTTTTTTCCAGTTTTCCCTTCAGATAGGAATTCAAAGGAATAGACAATCCACTGTAAGAGCGTTTTATTTCATTTTTCAAGGGGAAAATAATCTGTGTATCTTATAAAAAAGATATGTTATAGAAACTTAGAGGTTATTTGGTGATTTTAAAGGGTTAAAAAAAACCCTGTGTTTTGGGAATAGTTTCTTGTCCAGACTCAAGGAAATTATCTAGCTATCCTTTTGAGATTCCAAGATTTTTTTAAATTTCATGATTCTTTTTTAATAGTATTTTATTTTTGTTGAATTACATGTAAAGATAGTTTTCAACATTCATTTTTGTAAGACTTTGAGTTCCATTTTTTTCTTCCTCCCTTTTCTCCCTGCTGCCTAAGTCCACAAGCAATCTGATATTGGTTATAAATTACAATCACATGAAACATATGTCCATATTAATAATGTTGTCAGAGAAGAATCAGAACAAAAAAACAACAACACAAGAAGAAAAAATAATAAAAGTGAAAATAGCATGCTTAGATCTGTATTCAGACTCCATAGTTCGTTTTCTGGATGTGGAAAACATTTTCCATCATGAATCTTTTGGCACTGTGTTGAATCGCTGTATTGCTGAGAAGAGTTAAGTCTATCACAGTTGATCATCACACAATGTTGTTGATAATATGCACAACATTCTCTTGTTTGTGCTCATTTCACTAAGCATCAATTCATGGAAGTCTGGGTTTTTCTGAAATCTGCCTGCTTCTCATTTCTCACAGCACAATAGTATTCCATTTCATACATATACCACAACTTTTTTAGGCATTCCCCAATTTAAGGGCATCTTCTCAATTTCCAATTCTTTGGCACCACAAAAAGAACATCTATAAATATTTTTGTACATGTGGGTCATTTTCCTTTTCCTTTTTTTTTTCTTTTGGTCTTCTTTGGGACATAGACCTAGCAGGGCCAAAGGGTATGTAAAATTTTATCACCTTTTGGGCATGGTTCCAAATTGGTCTCCAGAATGGTTGGTTGGATCAGTTTATACCTCCACCAACAATGAATTAGTATTCCAGTTCCATTAATTCTATGAATTTTAATGTGTTGTTTTTTTTTTTTTTCGGGACAATGAGGGTTAAGTGACTTGCCCAGTATCACACAGCTAGTAAGTGTCAAGTGTCTGAGGCTGGATTTGAACTTGGGTCCTGTTGAATCCAGAGACAGTGCTTTATCCACTGTGCTACCACCTGCCCCCTCTTAATGCTTTTCAAAAAAAAAAAAGAAAGGTCACAAAATTTAATGTGCTGCTTTGGAAATTTCATTAATCATACACTAAGTAGGGGGTGGCTAGGTGGCACAGTGGATAAAGAACCAGCTCTGGATTCAGGAGTTCCTGAGTTCAAATCTGGCCTTAGACACTTGAAACTTATTGGCTGTGTGACCCTGGGCAAGTCACTTAACCCCCATTGTCCCGCAAAAAAAAAAAATCATACACTAAGTATCACAAACAATGGCATTTGGCATTAAAAAATATTGTTGTTTTCAACTTTTCAGGACCTCATTTAGGGTTTTCTTTGCTAAGGAACAGAAGTGGTTTGTCATTTCTTTCTTCAGCTCATTTTATAGATGAGGAACTGAGACAAACAGGGTTAAGTGACTTACCCAGGATCACACCCAATAAGAATCTGAGATCAGATTTGAACTCCTAAAGATGAATTTTTCTGACTGCAGGCCCAGCTCTCTATCCACTGCACCACATGGCTGTCCAAGAAATACTGTAATAGTCTGTAGGGTACCATGGCTTTAGTTGTATGACCGGGTCTCACAAGGAAAAATCTGACCTCTCATTCGCCCAATTACATTGGGGAAGGTATGTGAGCATGCTCATCTTTTAGGCACACTACCACATCATTAGCCCATCCTTGACAGTCTTAGAGACTTTATTATCAACAGTTTCCCAGGGAAATATAGGTGGAGTGTGGGATATCAGACATGCAGAATTGAATATCCAAAAAAGGAAGAGACTTCCCTGCTGCACTTAAGGGGCATACAGTATGAGAAAGCCAAGCACAGGGAAGTCACACAATCTTTTGACCAATCAAATACCTCTAATGTACAGTTGCACAGACAAAGAAGGTTTTCTGCCAAGTATGCTTATATAACCTACATGTATAAATATATGGGAAGGTTGAGGAGGAGCTAGATGAGAATTCACATGACTTCTGCATCCTGGACACTGACCTCCCCCTCCCCCCCCCTTTCCACCATAAATAAATCTCCTTTAAATAAATTCTATCTCTTTAACCATGGAGCTGCCTTGGCTTTCATTGGTATGGAGTTATCTGAGCCTCTGCTTGTATCCAACAATTGGCATAGACAGCAGGATTCCATACCTGACAAGTGGCATAGTCAGCACGACCCTATGTAGTCCATAAAAACCTAGCTATATTAATAGTTGTGTTTATTCAGTTTGCTCCCTAGTCAACAACCTCAGACTTTTATCATACATTTAGAGACATATATTTCTTAAGTGATCTTGTCTGGACATTTTCTGTGTTTTCTTTTCCCTCCCAGTTTTTTGTTGATACTTTTGAATAGATAACTTTCTCAACCAAAAAGAGAATTTGAGAGGCTTTGGGAGATTATTTCACTTTTGCTATTTTTGTTCTTCTTTGAAAATCACTAGAAAAAATGACAAGGTAAAAGTAGCTCGCTATCAACACTTGGTAATAATCAATCAAGTATATCTGAGTCTTAACTTCTACTCCAATTTCCCTCCAGACATGATAAAAAGCAAAGAATTATGATAGTTTATTGCTAATACCTGTTTTCTACAATATTTAGGATTTTGACTCTTACATTAAATGAGTTTTAGCGTTTTATTCTGCCATTCCAGTTTTTTTTTTTAATTCTTCCTTTGAAATCTATAGGGGGGCACATATTAGGGTCATGGAATTAAAGTTGGCAGACCTTAGAAGGCATCTACCTCATACTTTCAACTTAAAGAGAGACCTGAGGTACAGAGAAGAGTTTGCCCAAGGTCAAACAGATAATAAGCAGTAAAATTATGAATCTGTCATTTGTTTCTTTTAGATTGCCAATAAATTATTTCCTTTGGGAAATAGAAAGGACTCTATGTTCTATTAATGTTTAGACAGACTATTTCATATTCAATTATTCAGTATTATGCTAAAATCTCAGTCCTCTCCTAAGACAGTGATTGTTACTACTGGTAAGTACCATAGATGAAATTCTAATACTGCCAGATGGTTTTCATCTATGAATCAAATTTTAAGAAATTAGTTAATTTGGGAATAGGTCCGGAAAAAACATTTTTAAAATGATTTAAAACTATTTTCCTAGGGGCAGCTAGGTGGCACAGTGGATAAAGCGCCAGCCCTGGATTCAGGAGGCCCTGAGTTAAATCTGGCTTCAGACACTTGACATTTACTACCTGTGTGGCCCTGGGCAAGTCACTTAACCCTCGTTGCCCCGCAATAAACAAACAAACAAAACACCAAAAAAACTATTTGCCTAACATTCTTTCAGGCCATAAACTTAGTATTATAAATATTAATACCTCAAACCTTTGTAATTTATTAACTTAGAAAATGAAATGGGTTGATAATGTTTAAGTAAGAACAAACTCTTTCCCTCCCAGTATCTTCTATTACCATTTTCATGTCTTGGTATTGTCCAAAACTTAAAGAATAATACTTTCTTCCTGGAGGCATATTGCAAACATGCTTTGTTAACATTCTTCAACACATCCCTTTGAGTGGCAGTGGGTCCTGAATTGATCTTTGCAGTGAATAAACATTGAACTCAGAATTTGAAGTCACTAATTAAATCATTTCTGTGAAACACAATTGTGCCATTGGCACAATTAATGGATCAAAGGTGTCCACAATTGGGATGGAAGTTGGCCAACTTACAGGACTCAAAATAGACTCTTGAGAAAGGTTTTCTTTTTTTAAAAAAATATAATGCAAAGCATTGTGTTATGCCTTGGAAATATTAAGAAAAAAAAATTTGTTTTCAATGAACTTACATTATTTTCTTAAATTTGTCTCATTTCTATTCCTGCATTTTTGTTTTTATATCACATTCATTTCTTAACATTTCCCTCTGTCCTCTCTTTTCACCATCTCTTATAACAAAAATTTATTTTAGAAGCAAAAACAAACAAAAGCAATGAAGCAAAACTAATCAAAACAGACCTCCCTGTATGATAGTAAATGCCTATGGTTCCCAAACTGTGCCACCCCTGGGATGGCAGTCAAGTTATAGGGCACTGAGGAATATTTGAAATTTATAGGGAGATATGATTTCCCACTGCTGAAACTACTAGCGTGAAGTAGTTCACTGTTTCAACTTTAGATTTTACTACATTACTTTCAATGATATTCTCAGTTGTTTGAGACATGTTTCTGTGTACTTGTATTTTTGACTATTCCAGTCACATCTCAAATTTTTGTCATACCTTTGTGAAGCTGGGATAAAAAAAGAAGTACTACATGAAGATCAGTCTGGGTCAGGAAATTAAAGTGGTGGCATCAAATTTTATTCCAAGATTTGAGAAGTTGCCCAACAGGTGCATGTATCAGATTATAAATAATTGTGTTTATTTAAGAATGAAATAAAAATATCATTTTTCTTTTATTTTATATGTACTCTGTTTTCAAATGATTACTGAGTTGTTTTTACCTAACAATTTAATAAACACTATTCTTAGATATTTATTTTGGCTTAGGAGTTCTGGGAAAAATTGCTGAGACACTGAGAGTGCCATGAAACTGGAAAGGGTGGGAACCTCTGGTATATGTAATATTCCACACACATCGTCTTTTGAACAGAGGTGCATTTTCTCAATTCTTTCTCAGGGTAAAAGAAGCTTACATTCTACCCAGTAATGGACTTTTAGTCTTACTGATATAAGCATTCATCCAGTAATGCAGAATACAGCTACCCCTATCTATCCTCTTTTCCATATCCTCCTGTAAATCTAGCCTAAGGAGTTAGTCCAGTTTTCTTAGGACCATCCATCTATAGTCAAAATACTGATTTATTGGAATATAGAAAAGAATTAATACAAAGCTAGGAAGCTGTCTATTAAAAATATGAACATATAACCAGGGACATTTTATAACTTTTGATAAACAAACCAACTTAATTGAGCAAGCAAAACAAAAACTACCACCAAAACCTAACTTTATTACCATTCACTTTCCTTCTAATTCTCCAGTACCATGTCTCACAACTATCTAATTTATTTTTCTGAGTCTTCAGCATCTCCAGAGGGTTACTCAAAGTGGATAAAACCTCTTGTCAGCTATATTTTTCATTTGCTACTTCTGTAAAACATGTCATTCCTCCCCCAAAATTTACTCCTTTCCCAAACTTCTCTATTTCTGTCCAGATCATTAACATCTTTCTAGTTTCTTGGGTTCACCATCTTACAATGAACCTATTCTAATCATAAATCCATTTTGTTTTCATTTTTAACTAAATCCATGCTATCTTGTAAAAATATTTTTTACCCCAGTCCATTTGCTTTTATTCATTTTTTCCAAACATTTCTACCAATATTACTCTTACCAAACTATTACAATCCATTCATATACCTTCTCATCTCTTCTACCTTCTTATTTACCCTCTTTATTTTCTCCTTCTTAACCTTGCTCCCAAAATTTATAATTTAAAGATGTGTTTCCATTGATTTTCTATCTCTAATGAATAATTGAAAGAATTATAAAATTGCCTGTTTCCTTCATTACAGAAAATGAATTTCTTTTCTAGAAAATTAAAGTACTATCAAATGTAGTTTTAATACTTAGTGAAATACAAAGAGAACATCATGAGGAATAGAAACAAGACAACCAAAATGTTAGATGAAGATATTTAATAAATCCCTAAGTTGTGTTGAGATCACATCATTGGGCACTTTGAGAGAAAGCAATGTTTGTGGAAATAGGAGTATGTGTGTGTATGTGAGTGTGTGTGTGTGTGTGTGTTTGTGTGCAGGAATATCATAATAATCCTAAATTTCAGAGATGGACTTTTAAAAAATTTGAACTTAATAACCCTTCATGGAAACATTAAAAATAATTCAGGAATGAAATCTTACATTGACCCCTTGACATTTAAAGAAAACTATAACATAAACAAAAAGATCCTGTTTGTTCACTGTAAGTCCATCTGAAGTTTTCTTGTTTGTAGCTTTGTTTTCTTTCTTTAACAATATTTCATTATGTGAAATCTCCTTCTGGGGCTCTTTCCCCAAATTCTACTTATACTAATAAGTTGAGTTCACAAAATATTGGCTGCTACCCTAAGCTATTAAGAGTAACCCTTTGGTTGCCTACTCCTATGATTGTGAGCAGATAGAGAACTGGACCTGAAATGGGGAGAACCTGAGTTCAGACATTTACTAGGCGTGTGACTCTGGGCAAGTAACTTAATCCCAATTAATTTAGAAAGATCCAGGGCCACAGCAAGTCATCCTGATATGTATCTTGCCAATTCATTCAATTGGCTCCAGAGGAAACAGTGAGGCTGGTGACTTTGCATAGTCCTGTCTCACTTAAATCCAATTCACTGCAAAGCATGACATCACCCTGTTGTCATGGTCCTCTATGAAAAGGAAAGACAAACAACAACAACCTACAATTGTAACTCATATTTCCTCCTTTATATGCCATGAAAAATCAGATAATAGGACTTTTTCCTTTTAGCATAGGTACTGGCTAAGATGATTTAGTAAGAAAATTGGTATAAAACATCACTCCCAAAAATCTGGGGTATATTAAGGGCTATAGGGAGATTCTAGTGAAATATTGGGTATTAAACATTTTGCAAATCTTAAAGCACTATTTACATATGTATTTTTGTTGTTCTTATTATAATTATTAATTATTAGTAGGCTAATGACTTCATTCCCTAAAGCTCCAGAAATGTTTTTAGAGCAATAAAGAGATGTGCTAGTAAATGTTTAACAAGCAACAATGCTCTCCAGGAAAATATGAGTATGTGTATATGCATATGTATATATATATGTGTGTATATGTATGTGTATGTGTGTGTATGTATATATATACATATATATTGCATATACACATATATCAAGTTTAATATACATTATTAAAAGTTTCTTAAGGCTAGATGCCCAACAAAATGATGAATCAAGCTCTGATTTGGCAATTGCTGATTTCTGAAAGGTATTCACATTGAAAATATAGCATCAGCTCTCACAAGCTGATTAGAGTTAGTTTCAGCACACCTCTGGGTATACTACCCCACAAATACACACTACATCTATGGGAAGAATGCTCTCAAATTATCAAGTACATTGGTAGTGAGGGACTTATGTAAAATACATTCATATTTCAAAAGAAATTCATAACTCTTGATACTTGAAGGGCTAGGAAGTTCTTTCTCTCTTTGTAGAGTTTTTATGCATCTTCCCTTAGGAGTGATAATATCTCTGCTACATGACCACCAGCTGGGACATCCAGAATTTGCTTCTTATCACCTCTCAAATGTCCTGGGATATCTTCCTGAAGATGTTTCTCCCTTTGGGTGACACACAATCTCTCTGTATCTGTGTCTCTCCCTCCCTATCTGACTTGACTTTCACCAGGCTATATTATCTCTTCTTTTTCTTTTGTTTCTTTGTTTTTTTGCAGGGCAATGGGAGTTAAGTGACTTGCCCAGGGTCACACAGCTAGTAAGTGTCTGAGGCTGGGTTTGAACTCAGGTCCTCCTGAATCCAAGGCTATTATCTTATCCACTGTGCCACCTAGCTGCCCCCTTGCATTATCTCTTCTTGGTCCAATAGTTTCTTAGAAATTGTCCATTTGTGTTTTGAGGAGGAGGGGTATGGGAGTTACTCTCCTCTATCTTGCACAATGGATTACCCAAAGCCAAACAAACTTTCCTATGACCAGAATTCAAATTGCTATACCCCGATGTAGAAGCAATTCTCAAGGCAGTTTAAAAGCCATCCAGAGAATTTTTTAAATCTTTAAAAACTCTTAGAAAGAAGGTTGAAAAACATTCAAAAAGAACCTTCCCTGAGGTATCAGGCCCTGCCCTCCCTGAAATATTCAAAAACTACCTTTATGCTTCTCTTGCTCAAAGGACTTACAAATTGGGTCCCAGAAAAATCCACTTGAAAGCAAAGTTAACCCCAACTATCCCAAAATAAGGCAAAATGTCCTTACTTGCTATAGTTTAGGCTAGTATTATAAGTGTGTTTATGTCTGCATAGGGGTGGGTGTTAAATTACATTTCCAAGGTTCCACCATTAATATCCTGGCCCTCAACAGGGAGAGTATAAAAAATAACCTCGTCCTTTCCTGCAGGAGACACTGTTGCAAAATGCTCTCAAGATTGAGCTCTATAATGCCATGTCTCTGATAAGGGAGGCTTAAAGAACAAAAAGGCAACTGACGCCTTCCTCTAATGGCTGAAGCTCTATAGTCATCTCAGCTCAAGTTGATTAAAGACTCAATCATCCATTGTACCCAGGTGTAGAAAAATTCCTGGCTCTCCTCCTAAATGTGCTTAGCATATAAAGTTTCTACCTTTGTGATTCCCTTTAAGAGTCAAACTAGTAGACTTAATTAGCTTTTAGCAAAAGCATTTTCTTTTTTACATAAGTGTCATATCAAGAACACTAGTTACAAAGCATCCGCAAACATCAGGGACATAACCTCCTACCATTTACTCAAAATCCAGGAGGGTTTGGGGGTGGACAGTGCATATGAACTCATGGTAAAATGCTAATGAAGAAGATAGGCAGGGGATGCACAGGAAAGACACTGAATTTTGAATCTTAGGAGTCAAGCAGTTCACTATCTGCATGACCTTAGACAAGTTTCTTCATGAGAAAAATGAGGAGGTTGGATTAAAGGTCTGTGGTTACTTACAGTCTGAGGTTTGTGATAGTATTAAAAAGGAGGGTTTCTGCTCCTACCCCAGTTAATGAAGCTATCAATTATTATTTAGCTATCAATTATTTTTAATCAATTACATTTTCTCCCATTTCATCATAAAGATAAGCACTTTAAAAGGATCATACACCTTTTAGCTGTTGGATGAAAGGCAGATAATATCATATAGCTTCATATATATGTGTGGGTATATGTGTATATGTATGTGTATGTGAATAAATGTGTATGTATGTGTGTGTATATATGCATGTGTATATACATATATATATATATGTATATAATCATGTGATTGGTTTAGATCAGGTCTCAGCCTTATGACTCTGTATAAAAAGAAGAGTAATGGATTTATCTTGAATGAAATGCCAATTATTAAATCAAGAATTAATTTGTAAACATACATATATGGACATCATCAATATTTGTGTTGGTTTTCATTTTATAAAACAACAACAACAACAACAACAACAACAACATGTGTGGGCAACTGGGTGGCACAGTGGATAAAGCACTGGACCTGCTTTCAGGAGGGCCTGAGTTCAAATCTGGCCTCAGATAATTGACACTCACTAGCTGTGTGACCCTGGGCAAGTCACTTAACCCCCATTGCCCCACCCCAAATAAAATAAATAAATAAGACACTTACTAGCTGTGTGACCCTGGGTAAGTCATTTAACCCTTATTGCCCCACCCAAAAAAATGTGGAGAGAGGTTGAGAGGAAAAAATAAAACTCTTGAAGCTAATTTAAAATAATTTTTAGAAAATAATTTCCGGGGGCAGCTAGGTGGTGAAGTGGATAGAACACCAGCCCTGGATTCAGGAGGACCTGAGTTCAAATCCAGTCTCAGACCCTTGACACTTACTAGCTGTGTGACCCTGGGCAAGTCACTTAACCCCAATTGCCTCAAAAAAAAATTTCCTGTAAGAGAAGAAAAATGTATGTAACCTTTTTATTTGGAGAAGAGTTATTGGAACAGAGGAATTTGGGAACTGGAGAAGGACAGATAAACTCAGTTTGGGCATATGTGAAAGAGAGAAATGCCTAAATGATAAGTTTGAAATTTCAAATTGAAATTTTCATTTCTTATTTTGTGTAATGATTTTTGCAGTTATTTCCAGACAGAAATGACTGGCAATTTCTACACCCTAGAGTATTGCCTCTTAGCATTTCATTTTCTTGAGATGCAAAATGGAATTGGACTACACGCTCTCAAATGTTCCTTCTAGCCCTTACATCCTATGAATATAGATTTGCCACAATGCCTTGCTATTCTGAAAGGAGAGAAAGAACATGGCTCTGAGTTTCACACAACTACTTTATCAAGTCTAATGGACAAAAGAAAGGGAAAAAATACTAACATAAAGAGAAAATTGAATACATTGTAAGAAAAAATAGCATCAAAACACACACACACACACACACACACATATATTTATATGGATTGGGTACATGTTTATGGAGTGGTAGTTCAGACCTCTGACACCTAGGGCTGCTCCTGATTTCTAAGGCTGCCATGATTATGTTCTCTAATGACACTATCACTTGGAGACCTGCTTTCTGTTTAAAGGAGTATTAAATATACCAAAACTATGTAAGGATATGGTAATCCAAATGGATCCATTTACTCTTGTAAAACAAAACAAAACAAAACAAAACAAAACACTATGTTCTGTTCTTGGATAGGAGACACTTGTGGCTTTCTCTAAATTATTATTTTAATCCTGCTCTCTAAATCAAACAGACTATTTAACAATTGTAAAATTATTTTTTCATGTTTTCTTTCCTACTCTTAAATAGGGAATATTTTCTTATTCTGATAACAAACCCTGCCAGCTACATGGCAAATCTCTCCCCCCACAACACTCTTTCCCCATTTAATTCCCTTTCCTCTATCCCTTCTCTCTCCCAAAAGGTATTATTTATCTATTGTAAATTGCCACAGAATGCTGATGATTGGCTGTGTATTCTGGGTGGACTTGAAAAAAAACATAAAAATCAAGTCTGTACTTTAAGAATCTGAAGCTGCTCCCAGTGAGCAATCTTCCTTAGCATGCTCATAAATCTTTGTTATTATTGTTATTGTTATTTTTTGATTTGGCTACTTAAGTAGGTGGTGCAGTGATTAGAGGCCTGGCCATTGTTGTGTTTAAAATCTAAATGTGTGACTAAAAATCTAATGTGTGGTTGCCTTAAATTAGAAGCTTATAGCACCAGTCTTTGGGCATTAAGCATTTAATAAAGTATATTAGAAGTTAGCAAAAGAGAGAGGAAGAACACTTGGAGTTCAGAAAGAAAAAGCCTAGCTACCCTAGCTCTGCCATTACCACTGATACCTCCAGCTGAAAGAAGGCAGATCCTAAGTCTCCTAGAGTGGAAGCCCCCTTCAGGACAGCAAGAGGAGCAGTCCCCACACACAGAGCTCCATGTTAATTGGCTGGTAGCATTGATTGACATGACTTACAGGCGGTTCTATGAATAGGTGCAGCTTCCGGAAGCCAGGTAGCTTCCAGAAGCTAGTGACATGCTTCCTCCTCAGGGGGAGTGTTGCCCTGGTTCTCACAATGTCTTTCTCAGCAGAGGGGTGGCACTCTGATTCTCAGACCAATGAAAGTCAGCAAAACCTGAATTCAAATTCAGTTTCAGACATTTAATAGGTGAATCACTTACCCAGCATCTGCCTCAGTTTTCTTAATTATAAAATGTAAAATAGGTTGTGAAGATAGAATGAGATACTCTTTGTAAAATACTTAGCATAGTGCAAGAACAAAGTAGGCACTTAATAAAATAAATGTTTTTCTTTTCCTTCCCAACCCCCCCTCCCGCCCAACCCATTCTTCTTTGTAGTCAGTGGATTTGCTTGGTAGGTGAGATTCTCCCTAGGCTCCGCAGGAATTCTGGCTGAGAAATTCTCCACTGTGTTTGCACTATATATGGTCTTTTTTGGATTGATTTTGCCATTTCTGTTGCATACTGCTGGGCTAGAAGTGCTGTTTCCTTTTGATGCTGGTTACCTCAACCTTCTGAAATCTGAAATCCTTGGTATTTTCTTCCTCAGGGAAGAGTAAATGGCACCATGATTTCTTAGCTTAAAGCCTATGCATTCCTCCCATCTTGTTGTGGGTCAAGTGTCCTTAATCTGGAATTCATATTTCAAGTGCAATAGAATCATACAGTGATCATGGATGGCCTATGATTAATAGTGATAATAATAATAGCTAACATAGCACATCAAGGTTTGCAAATTACTTAATAAATATTATCTCATTTGACTCTCATAACATTCCTCGGTGCTATTCTTATTCCACTTTTACAGATGAGGAAATTGAAGCAGACAGAAGCTAAGTGACATGCCCCGGTTATATAACAAATAAGTATGTAAGGGCAGATTTGAACTCAGGTCTTCTTGATTTCAAGTCCTGTGCTTATTTGCTTGACCACCTAGCTGCTACTTATGCTTGCCCCCACAGGAAATGGTATTCCTAGACATTTAAATTCCTGGCTGCCCTTTGCTTCTGTTTTCTTTTCTGAAAGCAATGTTCAAAACAGCATATATACTTCTGCTATAGATTCCTAGATTTTTGATAGCAGACAATTTAGGTCAAGTCATTTCAATGTTTGCCCATAACTTTGTATTTATTCTCACCAAATATTATTTTCTTGACTATTGGAGAAATATTTACCAGATCTGAAAGGGCAGAGTTTCATCTTAGCTAAACTCTGTATTTTCCATAGCATCTAGTACAGTCAATGCTCAGTTTGTATTAGATCATTGTTTGTCCTAACAAAAATGATGAGATGGATTGCATATCACTTTACAAAAGTGATCCCATTTGGCACATAGTAGCAATGGCCTTTCATTAGGAATATAGATCTGGAATTGGAAGGGATGTCAGAGTTTATTTAGACTGAGCCCTTCATTTTTCTTATGAAGCATCTGAGTTCCATGGAGGTCAAGAAACTTGTCTCATAATCATCTGAGGTAGGATTTAAACTCAAGTCCTCTGATTCCAGAGCCAGAGTTTTCCCCACTATATCTTTTAAGACTTTTCTACTGTTTTGTGATAAAATAAAGGGATTTGGCAGATTCCCAGAGGCCCCCACCTGAAGATTGATTTGGAGTTGATTGAATTGGGTGAGACTGACTAAGAACCTACTTAAGGTTGATTAATCAAGACCACACCTGGCTAGCCCTGAGTAGGGTGTTGTTCTCAGAGGCTGTGGGATATGACATCAACAGGAGACCACCCTCAACCAATCAGCTTGAAGAACCTCCCCTTCCGGGGAGGGAGACCAGAAATAGAAAGGCAAAGCTGGCTCCCTGGATCTGCCCTTTTTATTCCAGGACTTCAGTGTGAGAGAGAGAGAGAGAGAGAGAGAGAGAGAGAGAGAGAGAGAGAGAGAGAGAGAGAGAGAGAGAAAGGTTTTCCTTGTGTTACAGTACTCCATGTATTATTTATTAAGTATTAATAAATACTTAAAAGCCTAAACTTTTGCTGAATTTATCAGTAAATCTTAGCTAGTTTTCTTCTAAAACTGGGTGGGGGGGGCAGGTAAGGACACACATTAGATTTTAGACATCACAATTAGAATTTTTAACCATTACAGTTTCAACCTTGCATCTTATACCTAGATATTGGTAAACATTTTCCTTGTTCAGAAGGAAAAATTTTCTCCTCTTCCCTATCCATATTTCACATAGGTCTTTGTTTGTACCTTGCATATTTTGATATCACTTTGTAAATTGTGATAAAGTTATTTATCTATGTCTTATTTCCTCTACTTGGCTGAAAAGTCCATAAGGCATACACTAGATCTAGTTCATCTTTGTATCATCTAAAGGTGCTTTGTACTTAGGAGATGCTCAATAAATATTTGTCAGATTTGTTGAAATTAAGGCTCATATATAAATACATATACACATATGCATATATATATACATACACACATAGATATACACACATACATATATATGTACACACACACACACGCACACACACACACACACAATCCTAAGAAGAAAGAATGATTCTCATTTCATCCTGAATGATTTCAACCTAGAAAAATGAAGCAATGAAGATTGGCACACTACCTTGGCCATCATGATGAGTGTCAAAAAAGCAAGAAGTTTTCATAATTCAATCTTTCCTAACAAATATACAGTGTCTTCTTTTTGCAAGGTACCATAGGGATATATGATAAAAAATTAGCCATAGCTCTTGTTCTTAGAAAATTTAAATTTACTTAAGGAGCTAGGACATAGCCATGAATAACTTCATGTTTTCTCACCAGTGAGGATGAAAAACAAGGGTATTCTATCTATCTTATCCTGAAATCTGATGGTAAATTTTTAGTATAAGCATTTATACCTTGGAAATGTGCAAATGCTATAAATCAGTGATTGATTTATGGTTCTGTTGATTGTCTGAACACAAGAAGGTAAGGAAGAAAATATTACTAAAGTAGATGAAACTTAGAAGTGTGTCCTGGCTTTTCAGAGAATCTTTTAAGCATAAATCAATACATAATTGGTTCATCTCTCTTCATTATGGGTCGCAGCTCATGCAAACATTGATATATTGTACATGTCCATGTAAAAAAAAAACAATAAAAGGATTTATTTATTAAGGTGGAGACATTTCTTTTTGGTCTCTTAAAATTTCCTAGGCAATAGTTTGATATATGGATTGGTTATTTATTGTACCTCAGCTTCATTATATGACCAATCCACCTTCTTTTATCAAGCATACTTTATTATATGGTGACCTACTTGCATTAACCATGTATCTCTCATTTACTCTTTTGGACATAAGTTTCCAAATGTATTACAGTCTGCTTTTGTCCTCTTCATTTCTTGGCCAGATTAACTATATACAGTCCATGTCTAAGAAATTTGTACAGATCAACTAATCCAATAGCACATGAGAGTCTCAGCAATGAATATTTATCATCTCCTTAACTTTCCTTGGATTATTAAATTGATCTCTTTTGTGTGGCTTGGGGTTCTCACTGAGAAGGACCTATATTATTCTGGGGCATCTTAATGAAATAAACACAATATCACCAAAAACTAGGAGCATGTACCCAAAACAGTTTATTCTAGGAAGTAATAAACATTCCATTTCAAAAACCTCTTATTTGTAATCAATCAATCACTTACAAGGCATTTTTTTTTGTATTTTTGTGGGGCAATGGGGGTTAAGTGACTTGCCCAGGGTCACACAGCTAGTAAGTACCAAGTGTCTGAGGCCGGATTTGAACTCAGGTACTCCTGAATCCAGGGATGGTGCTTTATCCACTGTGCCACCTAGCTGCCCCTTACAAGGCAGTTATTAAGCATTTACTCTATATCAGATACAAAGACCAGAAAGAACACACAAACCCAACAACAAACAAACAAGTAAAGGAATAGACAAAAGAAACATTCTTTATCCTCAAAGAACTTTAATTTGTTTTTGGAAGACTATATATGCATTCTATAGAAATATAAAATTAATACAAAATATTTCTTTTAATGTGGGGAAGCATTAGAACCTGGTGGGGAAGTAGGGGAGTAGAACAGAAATCAAGAAAGTCTTCATGACAGATTTGCAGTTTAATATGAGCTTTGGGGGAAACTGGGGATTTGAGGTAATTTGTAAGTTCCTACCAATAATTACTTAATTATTATCAATTACTTAGGTCAATCTCATATGAAGGATTCACATCTGTTCACTGCTATCATCATTTCATTACTCTCATTATTTCCTTTCATTGTAGCACTGTTTAAATCAGTCATGCAAATTAACATTCATGCCCAGGTTCAAGTTCAAGACCCTTTCTCTTTTCAAATGATGTTCATCTGTCAGCTGCATCACTTCTAGGATATTTTCAACCTCAGAAAATGCATCAAATATTCTGGGGGTGTGTAAATGTGAGTAGAAGCAGATGGCTTTAAAGAAAATCCACTAAGAAAGTTGGTTAAAATTGTCATCATTTCTTTTTATTTCATCTTTAGCAGGCTGATTTTAATTTATATTTATTTTAATGAAGGGGCCCTTAAACTGATAGCAAGTGAACTTGTTTAGAAAGAAATATTTTCACAATTGTATTTTCATTTCATTCATTTATATTTTACATTATGAACCTATGTATATATTTTCTTCATTAAGAAGCATTATTCTATAAATTTGGACAGAGGGCACAGGTGGGTATAGAATATGAAGGGATGATATCTGTAAAGCATTTATTGTTTGTTTATAGTTATTTTTTTTGTGGAACATTCAGGGTTCGGGTGCATTGCCCAGGGTCCTGTAGTTGGGGAGAGTCTTATGTCCGGGGCTGGACTTAGGTTCTGGTCCTCCTGCGTCCAAGGTTGGTGTTTTGTCCACTGTGTCACCTAGTTGTCCAATAATGACATCCTTAAAATAAAATTAAGAGGTGAGAGGTTTCACTGGGAGAAAGGGAAAGGGAGAGGTGGAATGGGGCAAAGTATCTCACATAAATGAATCAAGAAAATGCTTATGGAGTAGATGGGAAGATGGGGGAGAAGTTGGGGAGTGAATGAGCCTTACTCTCCTCAGAATTAACTCAAAGGGAATAACATACACATTCAAGTGGGTGTAGTAATATATCTTGCTTTGTGGAGAAGTGGGAGGGGAAGGGGATAAGGGATGAGGGGTGAAGGAAGGAAGGGCAGACTGGGGGAGGGGCAGTCAAAAGCAAAACACTTTTGAGGAGGGATAGGGTAAAAGAAGATAGAAAATAGAGTAAATATGTGGAACAAATAGGACGGAGGGAAACACAGTTTGCAATAGTAACTGGGAAAAAATCTGAAGCAGAGGCAAGAGCAATGTAAGATGAGGATGAGGATAATGGTAGTGATAATGATGATGATGATGATGGTACTTTGCTGGGCTATTGTGAAGAAAATTCTTTGTCAGGTATAAGGCACTATATAAATGTTAGCTATTATTGTTGTTGCAATTATCAACTTCATGGGTGTTTTGCAAGGAAATTTCCCTTTAAAGGACCCTATAAACGTAGTTTACTTAAAGAAAAAAAAAAGATGAGAAGGATGCTATCAGAAAAACCTGGAAAGATTTGCATGAGCTGATGCAAAGTAAATGTATTGTATACAATATAACAGCAATATAGTAAGATGATCTGCAGCGAATTACTTAGTTATTTTCAGCCATGCAATGAGCCAAGCAAGACAGCTCTGAAGGACTTATGAAAATTGCAAGCCATCTACAGAGAAAGAACTGATGGTACCTGAATACAGGTGGAAGTATATTTTGTTGTTGTTAGTTCCCTTTTCTAAAGTTATTTTTTTTGTCTGCTATGTTTTGCATGACTGCACATGTATAATAAGATGTGCATAAAGAGGTAATGTAATTTTTTTACTACTTTGTTAAGTTGATATAATCAATAACAGCTTAAATCTTTATACAATTTTCTTTCTTCTTTGTTGATTGGAATATTATTGTTTGTTGATATTTCTCATAGTAAAGAAAAAACACCTTAAAGAGTAGATTTTTTTAAAGAAATAAATAAAATGAAGAAAGCCACAAAAAAGAAAGCTTTGGGTGATAGTAATATTATATGTTCAATTATTGAAATTTCTAAAATAGAAACAAATTGGCTGGATGTAAGTGAATTAAAAACTAATTTAATTGCAGGAATGAGAAAGGGACACGAGTTTCTCTAGATACTTTTACTATAGGTAAAAGAATAAAACCATATAAAATTGCTCAGCAGTAATTTTATTTAGGGCCTGGGAAAATTGAAAAGCTAAAACACTCATTGATTAATTCAACATGAATAACTTCTGATCTCTGATTCATCAGAGTAAGCATAGGAATATTCTAAATGACATTTTCCAGTCCTTTAATCAAAATGATCTTGTCCAGAATAATAGAGTATGTTGCTATTCTTAATTTTTCATCTCTTCTTCACATCCTTGGGGAGATTCTACCAATGGATGTCTCATATTTGGCATTATCAATTCTCTACTTTAGAAAGGAAGCTTCAAATTCCAAATCCATGTTTTCAATGCACTTAAGTACCTTAGAGGCCAAAGAGACATAATGGTTCTTAACTCTCCTTCAGTTGAATCATCATTTTAAAGGTCTGATTTCCCAGCTACCCTCATCCCAAGTTGTAGAATAGATGCATGGTCTCTTCTCATTAGATGCAAAGGACATTTAGCATTGTTTGAATAATAAACACTGCTGCCTAGATTGCTGAAGGTCATTACCATGGTATTTCTCATGAAGTTATGAATCATGCAATTATGATGGTAATTCCTGTGCCCCTGGCATCTACAACCACCCTGTGTCTGAAGGCAGCCACTCAGCTGTGAACTAGCTCTCTGTGTACAGCTTATATTAAGAGAATTCATTTTACTGCAAACCAGGAAAATACAGAATGTGCCATTCTCATACAGAATTTATTTCCTCCACAAAAAAATCTGCAAACGGAATTTATTTCCATATATAAAGTAATATGTAATGGTAGCCAGTGTCAGACCCATGGATTGTCTAATGTTATAAGTCAATTTTTCTGTGGGTAATGTGAAAACTAGCCAAATACCATCTGTAAATTGTTTTAAAACTATAAACTAAGAAGTTGAGTGAATGGCACTCTTTTACTTTTGACCAACTTCAGGTTCTCATAGCTAGAAGATGACTTGTTGCCTTAAACAGAAATTGAGAAGTTGGACAGATTTGATGGGTATAGAGCAAAAGATAATATTTTTTATTTTGGATATGTTGAGTTTGAAGTGCTCATGGACAAATCACATGGGATGGTTGATAGAGAGTAACCATTGGAGGCAAGGCAAACTTTTCTGGTCCCTTCTCTGACATATTTTTCTAGCTGTATGAGAAAGATCCACCTCAAATCCAGGAAGATATCTCAACTCTGGCCCATACTAGGTGTGTAACTCTGGGAAAATTACATAACCTCTCAGCATTCTACTCCCTTTATGACTATGAGCTGCAGAGAAAGTGCTAACCTCCACAGGAAGTGGGAGTTTCATCACCAGGGAATTCCTTTTATTAGTGAAATCACAAGTCAAGTCTTTATCCATAGAAGATGGAAATTTCAAGCAGGCTTTTAATCAACTAGGAACTAGAGATCTGTAGAAAGATGAGGGTTATGTGTGTGTGTCTTTGTGTATATACACATATATATGTACACACATGCATGTACATATACATACATGTAGATATCTATTAATATGTACATATACATGTATATATACAGGTGTGTATTAATATAATATGATAAGATGTATGATACAATATATACATATCTATCTATCTATCTATCTATCTATCTATCTATCTATCTATCTATCTATCTATCTATCTATCTATCTATCTATATCTTCACAGATGATTGCTGAAGCAGTGGGAACACATCAGATGACCAAGAGTGAATACAGAAAAAAAAACAGAGGAAAATATCTGGGACAGAGGCCTGGACTATACTTACATCTAGTGTGCATTATAAGGCACCCATATACTCTAGCCAGCCTGATTTATCTAAAGCATGACATTCCATCTTCCACCTCTATGGTTTTGCAGTGGTTTTCTCACATGGTGAGTCCCTTCTTCTCTACCCCTCCCATCTCACTGAATCCTTCACTTCTTTAATGATGTAATTCAAGCACCAACTTCTCTCTGAAGCCCTTCCTAAAATCCCAGACTACTATGCTCTCACTTCCTAACTGCATTATATATAATTATTTTATATATAGTTGAATTTATTCTGTATGTAATAGTATATGTATAAATCATGTCTCCTCATATGCTTCTTGAAAGTAGAGAATGTATGTTTGTACCTTTGTCCCTCCCAATACTTGGCATATAGAAGGTGCTCAATAAATGCTCATTGATCAATTGCTACAGGGTAGGACATGGAGGATGACTTTTCAAATTACTGGTCAGAGAGGTAGAAGTTATAAATTCAGTTATGTTTATGTGTGTGTGTTTTTAAGATTTCGGCTGTATACCTAAAGAACTGTTTTGCCTTGAAATACTCATGTTCATAATAGACTTGTCCTAGTAAGAATTTGTTAATGGAATAAAAAGGAGAGGAATATCCTCCAAACTCAATCATTTCTCACTCCTGAAGTATTCCTGATTTCTAGTTAAGGTCATTGGGTAGAGAAATCTAGTTGTCAGATATCAGAGTTTTGCTATGTTTCATTTTGGACACAAAAGTAGTAGGAAAACAGTCATGGTGGTTAATTTTTTAAAAAGAGGGTAGTAAGAAACAGAAAAAAGACATAGATGGTTAGAGAAGTTAGAGGCTTGGAACTGAAAGAAATAATGTGGCTTTAGAAGCAAGAGTAAATTTGTACTCCTTTGTCTCTCTGAAATTATAAATTTAGACGTGAGGACTGTGACACAGTTTTCCTAAGACAAACTGGTAGTAGTAAAAACTGAAACTGCTCATTTCCATGGGGAATTTTCTGAAACGCAGGGCCACTTTTTTCAATGTCTTGAAGCTGCTCAGTGAGTTCTAAGAAATCTGAGAAGGCGTTAGAGTTGGATTTAAGGAAATAGTGATTAAATGAAATTAGGTAAGTTGTTTGGTGCTATTTTTTACATTTAGTTTCAGTTTTTTCTTTCTTTTAATCCTTACATGTAGGTTGGAGAGGAACTGGGACTGTGATTTATTGATGTACATAACTCCCAGGCAAGGAACTCCCTCTATGAATGCAAATCAGTATCATCTCTATAGCTTATAGTCTTAGAGAATTACCTAGGCTATTTAGAAGTTAAATGACTTGCTCCGGATCATATAGTCAATATGGGCCATGGGTACAATATCTTCTGTGATTTGAAACTGGCTCTCTATCCTCTACATCACATTGCCTCTCACATTTCTGTAAACAATGCTTAAATTTCACATCAATTAAAAAACTGATTGATAGTCAGGTATGGCAATAGGTATTAATCCCTGCTACAAAGGAGGGATGATGCTGGATCACTTTAGCTCCAGAGTTCTGAGCTGCATTAGAGATAAAGGTGCATCAAATCTGGCACCAATATGGTAAGTCCCCAGGGGTGGGGTTGAAAATGGTTCAGCTATGCTCAAGCTTCTATAAAACTGTGCATGCCCTTTGATCCAGTAATATCACTGCTAGGTCTACATCTCAAAGGGTAAGAGGACCTCTTGGTACAAATATATTTATATCAGTTCTTTTTGTGTTGGTTAAGAATTGGAAATCAAAGGGATGCCTATCATTTTGTGAATGGCTAAACAAGCTGTAGTATATGATTATAATGGAATATTATTGTGTTATAAGAAAAGACAAGCAGGATGATTTCAGGAAAACCTGAAAATTTTTATATGAACTGATGGATAATGAAGTCAACAGAATCAGAATCAGGAGAATGTTATACACAGTAACAAGAATATTGTTTGATAAATAACTGTGAGTGATTTAGATATTCTCAGCAATACAATGATCTAAAACAACCCCAAAGGACTAATGATGAAGCATACTATCTGACTCTAGAGAAAGAATTGATATTTGATTGAACAATGATATTTTCTATTTTATCTCTTTCTTTATTTTTCTTTTATTTGAGTCTTCTTATACAAACTAATATGGAAATGTTTGGCATAATTATATGTGTATATATATATATGTATATGTATGTGTATGTGTGTATATATATGTATATGTATACACACACACACACACACATATATATCCTATATCTGATTGCTTACCATTTTGGGGTGGTAGGAGAGGAAGGGAGAGAGGGATATAATTTGGAACTCAAAAATTTAAATAAAAAAATATAAAATTTTTTAAAAAGCAAATGATTCAGGTCGAATTTCCTATGCTAATCATCAGTAGAGTTGGATCCATGAGTGGTCCCTGTACTTCTATCCTGGCTAAGATATGAAGACTCAGTCTTTTAAAAAATTGATTGATAGAAAATAAATCAAATGCATATTGTTTTAATTTATCTATCAGTATAGAAGGCTGCCTTTGCACCAAGGTATAGAGTCCCAAACCACAGCCTTGATCATTCCTGGAGTCACCAGGAACAACCATAGCTATCATAAAAGCATCAAAGCTTTAGGGAGATGGGTTGAGCCAAAGAGGGAGATCCTTGCCACTTTCCATAGTCTGTTTTCTGATCTAGTTCAGACTTCATGCTTTGAATTACTGCTTCAACATGCAGACACTCTAGCTTTGCAAGTAGTAATAATAACAGCATCAATAGAGAACTATAAGATTTATAAATCACACCCAGTGTGTACTTCTTGGTTTCAAGTCTCCCTCTCGGAACATAAGCACAAATATTTCTGACTCCTTGAGGGCAGGAACTATCTTTTGCCTCTTTTTATCCAGTGTTTACCATAGTAGGAACTTAATAAAGATTTAATGTTGAAGTTTCTTAAAGATTTTATCAAGGCTGCTGAGTGCTGATGTCCTGAGTAAACCCTCCATGAAGTGGCACTTGTTATTCAAATGTTTCAGTCATGTGTCACTCTTTCTGACACCATTTTGGGGTTTTCTTGGCAAAGATACTGGAGTTGTTTATGATTTTCTTCTCCAGCTAATTTTATAGTTGAGGAAACTGATGTAAACAGGGTTAAGTGACTTGCCCAGGGTCACACAGCTAGTAAATGTCCGAAGCCAGATTTGAACTCTTGGAAATGTGTTCCTGACTCCAGGCCCAGCACTCTATCCACTGTAACACCTGGCTGTCTACACCTATATTGCCCATATTTTTCATAAGGTGCCCTTATTTAGAAGCCCCAAATTTTGTGCCTGGATGTTGCGGCATGATGTATTGGCTTTCTGTCACAGGTTGCAAATTGGTGGCATATCACACTACTCATAAATTCAAATGAGAAGCATAAGTGTCTGAGTGCCCAAGCAGTCCACTAATAGAGAAGGAAACCCTGGGGAAGAAGAAACTATATATCACCTTTCCATGTTGGCATTAAAATAATAGTACCTAAGAAGCTAACTAGCAAAAAAGAAAACAAAATCAAAGATGAACAAACCAACCTGCTTCCAAAGTAGCAAAGATAATGAGTTAAGAAGTTTAATATAAAATTGGCACACCTTTTGGCAATAATAGAAAGTACAATGAGGAGTTTTGGTGGTACTGAGTTCTAGATCACATGGTGGTGGTGGTGGTACTTAATATCTAGTATATAGCATTAAGTCTTGGAATCAAAAGAAATGTTCTACCCTATATCTTTAGTCTAAAGCTAACTCTATTATATAATATGCACAAGACATCTATATAAAATGAATTTGCATTTTATATCAACATTTTCTGAACTAATAAATTTCAGAGCTAAATGGTCTAAAACCAATCATTGCCACCCACTGTATAATTTGATATAGGCCCATTGCTCCAACTCAGATCTTGTCTCATATCTTCTTGGCATAAACCATCCTATGGGACCTCCATCAGCTCATGAAGTTTTATTAGCACATCGGGGGCAAGGTGTTATTAGTCCCTCTCTGGTTCCAATTCATAGTGCTATAGTATAATGCTAGGTGACACAATTGATAGAATATGAGGACAGGAGTAAAGAAAATTCATCTTTCTGAGTTCATATCTGGCCTCACACACTTTAATAACAATGTGGCCCTGGGCAAGTCACTTAAGGCTATTTGCTTCAGTTTCCTCATTTGTAAAATGAGCTGGAGAAGGAAATGGCAAACCACTCCAGGATATTTGCCAAGAAAACCCCAAATGGGGTCACAGAGAGTTAGACATGACTGAAATGACTGAACAACAACATAATATAATGCATGTTGGTGCAATAGTGCTTCCAGCCTTAGGTGGGTGGAAGGGAGCAGAAAAATGGTTTATGTTGACCTCAGCATCATAGTAGGAAGTGATCTTGGGAACTGTGCTGGTAAAGCTGCCCAAGAGATGTAGTCTCTATATAGTCGGTATGGAAAGTGGAGGAAGAATGAGGAATCAATCTAGGACAGTGGGGGTAAAGATAATGACCAGAAAAGGATGAAACTATTGGAAATTTTATCAATTATTTCCTGGGAGCTGAGAGACCAATGTTCCTTTTCTTCACTCTCAAAATATGTGAATATGCAAAGGATCTGTGATTTAGGCAGTAGTTGTCTAGGGCATGGTGAGGTTAAACAAATAAGAGGCAGATGTGAAGATAGCCTTTCTCAATACAAAACTAGCTCCCTATCTGCTATACCAGCTCATATTTTTGTTTTCTTATTTGACTCTTTTGTTATTATTGAACATATCTTATTTCCCAGTCTAGGATGTAAAATAATTGATGAAAAGGACAAGGGTAGGAGGGATGACAGTCATATAGATAGTCTAGAAAATACACGGAATACAGGAAATCATCAGGATAAGAAAAAATCCTGGGTGTCTGGCCCAGAGGTTTGGCCCTTATTGTCTGGACAGTAGGTTTATAGTCTTTCAAGATGGCTTTGGGACTGCTCCATTAGGGGGTATCAGGTGGCATAGACAGATGCATAATGATAGGGAAAATAGGAACTTAAGAGAAATGGGAGGTTTGCTTTGTGAAACATTGCTTTCCAAATCACAAATATTACTAATGAAAAGCGACCAGAAGAAAAGAAAAAAAAATACTCAATTCAACTCAAGACTATCATAGCAGGTTATATTTATTGAATGACTTCTAATATGATTTTGCCCTTTATCCATTTACTGAAAACATGTGTGAGGCAATTCATTAGCACCTGCTTGTGTGCTAAATGATTTGTTTCTGGGTAGAAGGAAGCACAAGTGCTCAATTTGCAGTAATTGAGAACATGTTTTCCATAAATCAACCAAGGTGCCATTGCTTCTACTTCAATAAAAGCCTCATGCTTCCTTAAGAAAGCTAGAAAATTGCAAGTGCATATATACACACATATCTGCATATATATATACATATATACACACACTGAATATACATATTAATTTACATATTTATATTTATAATACAGACCCAATTTTACATAACATACAAATACGCATATGTGTTGAATATTTGTGTATATATACATTATACATACATATGCACATGTATATACTGTATAGGTGTTTATTTAACATATGAATATATAGAATCGCAAATGAGAAAATAGAATTACTAGATTAGCTCTAAATAAAAATTTTAAAAATCAAAATTCAAATGTCTTCTATAATTTAACAAAATTGTTATCTTAGTAATGTGGTAAATGGATAAAGATTGGAGCTGTGATAGGCAAATCCCTGGTGAGGAAATTATGAATGGACCTTTTCTACATTTTAGAACCTTAGATAGTTACCTAGAACACTAAACGATGACGTAAGTTGCCCAGGGTTCCACAGACCTTTTGTGTCTGGACTTGAACTCAGGTCAGCCTGACTTTCAGGCTAATTTTCCACCTACCCTGCTATGCTGCCATAAATGCAATAGCTTTGGTTTTTAGTTAGCTACTTGACATGATTTTACAAAATTGGGTAATTTCCTGCCTTAGATAACTCCTAGAAGTCATTATGGTAATGAATATCCTACTTAAAAAAAAAAAAAATCTCTACAGGACAAGATCATTCATATGTTGAATCTCTTCTAAAGGAGGTGACCTCTCAAGGTCCTCCCAGATCTATGACTAAGCATTTACTTTTGAGGTAGGTATATAGGAAGCATGAGGAGCACAAAGAGGAAGTAAGTTGCAGGGGGTTATAACAAAAAGGAAAATTATTTACATATGCACACACATATGCATATATACTTATGACTACATATACATAAACATGTATATATTCATGTATATGTATATATACATATGTACACACATCAACAAACATTAAATAGCTACTATGTGTTAAGCAATGAATTATATATGTTTGTGTATTTTCATCCTCAACACTGTAGTCCAGTGCCTGACATATGTGTTTATTAATTAATTAAATTATCATCTTGTGTTCACTAAAACAATATTCTCTGATCAACTCAAGTAAAAAAACATACAACCAGTCAAGAATGATATGTAAAGAACTACAGTGTTCTAAGAGGTAATTCAAGAAAAATACATAATGATTTCTTCTAGCTGCTCACATTCTGATAGTAATCAGTCAACAACCATTTCATGGGCCTTTGTATGTACACTTAAGTAAGCACTGAGAATAGGCAAAAAAGAGAGACATGTCCTGCCCTCAATGCTCTTATTTTCTAATGGGCAAGAGAACACATAAAAGGAAACTTAAAAAGCAGGTACTAGAGAGGTCTGGAATCTAGCCTGGTGAGAAAGGAAAAGATGGCTACTCTGGGGTGCCTTCCTTAAGGAAAGATTCTGGAAGGAGCCATCTAATCAGAGAGTGGAGGGGAAGGGTATGGGGACACATAAGAAATAAATTCTGGGGCTAAATTGACCTTCTGGGCTGAAGAGGCTAAAGAGGCATTGTGGAAATTTCTGCAATGCAGTCTGGTAAGAAATAATGTCATAATCCAACATTGAAATATGAGGGGAAATGGAAAGTGTAATGGACAGTGTAACCTCCCACTGAAGTAACAATCGTGGGTAAATTTATCTTATTATTGTTTGCCAACTTTTGAGAGAAAATTTCCTGAGTTGTTCCTTTAAGGCTCTAAACAGTGCTTTCTGTTTTTTTTTTTTCAAATACCTACTTCATCCATTAAACACTGTATTTGGTGAGAAGAAAGCACAACTTATATAATATCTGATAATGACTTTTGAGTATTATTGCTACAGGTCTACCATGAACATGTATACTCTCAATTTTTTTGCTTTTAATATTCATGAAGTAGCATCATTTGAGATTTCCATCAGAAAATGCTGTTTCAACTTTTTGACAGTCTTTCACCATTTGCTTGGGCTGTTTCAAAGTTGCCTCAAAAGGTTCCTTTTGATTACAATTCCCTTATAATAAAAGAGGCAAAATTAAAAATGCAGTATCAAAAGTGGCAAACTAACTCAAAAATGCACTCACCACAAGCTGCCAAACAATCCTTTAGTCAAAAGTGAAAAGTTTAAATGACAATTTGAGGCAATTACACTTCAGAGCTACAGCAAATCCTATGAGAAATGAGTATGCCATCTGCTTTTCCTCATGTTCTATCCCAACCCATCTCATTTCACTACACTTTATGTATCCTTCTATGATGTTATAAAACTATTCTAGAATTGTTGGAGACATTGTTTCAGTATATAATGTACACAGATGAAGAATAGAATTCTGATTTAGGAATCCTGGCAGGTAGGATACATTAGACTGAGTTAGCAAAGAAAACTATATAACTCAATCATTTCCTATTTTAGTTTTTATATTTGTATTCTAGACACCTAGATGATTCAGTGGCTAGAGCCCTGGGCTTGGAATGAGGAAAGAACTGAGTTCAAATTTGGTCTTAAACAATTACTAGCTGTGGGACTGTGGGGAAGTGACATAACCATTCTCTACCTCAGTTTTCTAAACTGTAAAATGAAGATAATAGCATCTACCTCACATAGTTGTTGTGAGGATGAAATGAGATATGAGTAAAATGCTTAGCAGAGTACCTGGTAGATAGTAGTTGCTTAATAAATGTTCATTTCCTTCTTTCCTTAGTTTTTCATGATCTTTGGGGGTTTGTGATAAATTCACTGCACCACCTAGCTGCCCCAATGCCACCTAGCTGCCCCTATCATTTGGGTTTTAATGGCTCACAGTGAGTAGGATTGGAATTTTTTTTCTGGTCTGACCAGAAACTTTGAGAATCTTCCCTTCTCAGACTGTCTTTTATGAAGGCAAACTAAGCCATTTTTTGCCTCAATTCTTACCTAAGCATTAATTGCTGAAGGAGTGTTGCATCAGAGAACCCAAGTCTCCCACTGCATCATGGGCCATCACCAGTCATCTTTACCTATGTCTTGCCACTGTACTCCTGATGATCCTGAGGAAAGAGTGAGGCTGATGACTTTGTACAGGCTCAACTAAATTAAATCCAATTCAGTTTAAAGTTGAGACAATGATATCTCCTGATATCATTGGTCCTCTTTGGAGGGAAACAGCAGCACCAACAATAACAACAGCTAATCCTTATCCAAATGAATAGGATTTGATTTAGAATGATCTAGGGACTGGGAGAAATGCAGCCTGTTTTTGCCACTGAATTTCTATGTGACTTTTGTCAAGTTTCTTCCCTTTTAGGGAGGGAGAAAAAGCTTTTTCTCCTCTCTAAAATGAGTGAATTAGAGTAAAGTGATCATCAGGCAGCTAGTTAATGTAATAAGTAGAGCACTAACTTTGGAGTCAAGAAGACATAAGTTCAAATTTGGCTTCAGATATTCACTACCTCAGTGACTCTGAACAAGGATCTTTGCATCTCTTATACTCAGTTTCCTCATATGTTGAATGAAGATATTAATAGTATTAATTCCCAGGGTGGTTGTGAGCATAAAGTGAGATAATAATTATAAAGCACTTTGGAAATCTTAAAGCATTATGAAAATACTAATAATTATTTTTATTAAATTATATTTTACTTTATTTTCAGTTCCATATTATCTTCCTCCCCTGTTCCACCCATTGAGAAGTCAAAAAATACAAAACAGATTACAAATATAAGGTTATGAAAAATAAATGTCTGCATTAGCCATGTTAAATCTTAAGGAATAAAATAACTCCTTGACAATTAAAATTAGGCAAGAGGAATTGAATGGCATTATATGACAGCAAGAAATAATAAGAAAAAAGAAGATAATCTGAAACATTTCATTAAAAAAGACAGTTGATCTGGAGAACAGATCAAGGAGAGACAATATAAGAATTGTCAGACTACCTGAAAGTTATGATCAATAAAAGAATATGGATACAATATTATAAGAAATTATTAAGGAAAATTGTACTGAAGTTCTAGGACAAGAGGGTAAAGTAGAAATAGAAAAAAAATCTACGTTCATCACCAGAAAGTAATCACAGGATGAAAATTTATAGGAATGTAATAGCCAAGTTTGAAAACTCCCAGGTTAAGGAGAAAATATTTCAAGAAAGAAGAAAAACACCATAACAATTTAAATACCATGGAGATACAGTCAGGATTTTACAAGCTTCTACACCAAAACCAACCAACCAAAGGAAAAAGACCCCCAAAACATGTCTTAGAATATTATATATCTCTTAAATTAAAAAAAATTATTTATTTAGAATTTTCCCCACCTTACATGTAAAAACAAATTGTAAAATTGACTTTTAAAATTTTGTTTTCCAAATTCTCTTCATTCCTCCCTATCCCCCCTTAAGAACTCAAGCAATGCAAGTTATACATGTGCAGTCATGCAAAACATAGAAGAAAAAAAAACCTTTAGAAAATAGAACAGTAACAAAATATGCTTCAATTTGCATTCAGATACCATCAATTCTTTTTATGTAAATGGACTGCATTTTTCATAAGTCCTTCAGAGTTGTCTTGGATCATTGCATTGCTAAAAATAACTAAATCATTCACAGCAGATCATGTTACAATATTGCTGTTATTTTGTATACAGTACATTTCACTTTGCCTCAGCTCATGTAAATCTTTCCAGGTTTTTCTGATAGCATCCTGCTCATCTATTTTTTTTTTTTTTGGAACATTATATTACAAAGAACAAAAGATCTGGGGTTGTGTCGAAGAATAGTTTACCCATCAAAGTTGAGTATATTCCTAAATAAAAATTAATGGATATTTGACAAGCTGAAAGACTTTTGGGTATTCATAGCAAAAGGAACACAACTCACTGGAAAATTTGATACAAAAGATTCAAAAAAAATATAAGGAAAACATTAAAGACTATAAGGCACTCATTAAGGTGAAGCTGTTTGTGGGTGTGTATATATGTATACAATATTATATATAATTTTTATATTAAAATATATACAAATAAAATGTAGAAATATGTTCTTGTAGCATATATTTTAAATAAATGTAGAGTTTTTATATATAAGTAAACAGCTTGACCCTAATTATATATGTGTGTATATGTATATGTATATGTGTGTGTGTGTGTGTGTGTGTGTGTGTGTGTGTGTATATATATATATATATATATAATATATTGATATCCCTGATATATAGCCATATATATGTGTGTGTGTGGGTAGATATGTTTTAGGCCTAGCACCCCAAAGTTTTCTGGGGTATATCAAAGAACTTTCTCCTTGAGAAGTGGCACTGGATCAGGACTGAGCTAGCTCCAGGACCACCACCCTTCATTCTAGTCTCCCCCACCCTTCCAGAGATAAGATTAGGTGTGGCTGTTGACTTTGTGGCAGGAGGAGGAGAGAGATGGCTTGAGAGATCCATAGTCATCCCTCACCGAACTCTCCCAGCCACCACCAGTGGTTCCCCCAATAAGGGAACTTTCCACAGTCAGATGATCACCCCCATCAGTCCTTTATAAAAGTATCTGCCTGTCTCCTGCTTGAGGAGATAGGTATCTCAGACCCACACCTCTGTGCTATGCCTTTTCCCCATGAGAAGTTCAAGTATTTCTCTCTTGGTTTCCTTTCCCCAGCCCCTAAATAAACTATTATCTTATTCCACTGGATTTGTATGCAAAAGGGTGTAATTCTTTAAAGAGGAATTCCTAGGGACCCCAAACCCCCTACCCTATTTCCCTATAACAGATAGATAGATATCTGAAAATGTTATCACATTTTTTTTTTGTGGGGCAATGAGGGTTAAGTGACTTGCCCAGGGTCACACAACTTGTAAGTGTCAAGTGTCTGAGTCCAGATTTGAACTCAGGTCCTCCTAAATCCAGGGCCAGTGCTTTATCCACTATGCCATCTAACTGCCTTGCTCTTATCACTATTCTTAAAACTGTCATTACTAAAGTAGTTTGAGGAAAAGGTTGGGGCTGAGTTGTGTATAATGGGGTGATTCTGAAAAACACAAAGTTGGGTAGGAAAAGGTAAAAGGGAGCAATAACAATATAAAAATGGGGCATGAAAGGAAGAACTAATACAGGGAAGCAGGTCTGGATGGAGGGCCGGTAATGTTGGAACCTTAGTCTTATCTGGGTTGAAGAGGAAACAACGTGTACATCTGGAAGAGTATAGAAATCTTCTGGACATGTAGAAATTTTAGGAAAATGGGGAACAGGTTGGGGGAGGAACTTTTAGAAGGGTAAGTGAATTGAGATTTTAGAGGAGGGGGTGGACCTTTGCAGAGTTTTGTGGATCAAGATTGAAGGATGGGGGACGGAATGGAGGAGCAGATGGTGGAGGCACTCTTGGAGGAGTGGGAGGGGGGAGGAAGATAACAGGGATAGGGTAAAAAAAAAAGAGGCAGAAAAAGAAAATGAGTAAAAATAAGATGGAGGGAAATATCCAAATAGTAATGATAACTTCAAATGTGAATGAGATGTTTATAGCAGCTCTTTGTGCTGACAAAGAACTGGAAATTGCAGTGATTCTCATCAATTAGGGAATGACTGAATAAGTTGTGGTTTATGTTTGCGATAAAATTCTACTGTGCTATAAGAAATTTGGGGGATTATGATGATTGCCCAACCTACAAGAAAAATCACTGAGGCAGAATGGTGAACCAATGACAGTTTATTAAGGATCCATGGTCTCCTCTTATGAAGTGAACTTTAGATATTCCTGACAATCGAGATGCCCCGAGTCCCCAGGATTTTGTTGTCATAGGGTTTGATATTGAAATATGCAAAAGAGGCAAGGTGAAATACAGAATCTCATTCACTGATAGACTTTGCTCTTGAGAGCCAAAAATGATGGAATAGCAGTGGGGGTCACAGGTTGGGTGAAGCACAGGGCATCTCCACTGAGCAAGTGGTCATAAGATCATCACCTGCTCAAGTTGGACAAGAGAGAGTGGTCTGGAGGTACAAAAATAAATTGGATGACTTTCCAAACCATCAATATATCCCACACACTCTGGGTTTGGACATGGAATTTGAGTAAAACAGGAAAGAGATATGTTAGCATTCTCATGGTTGTGCAAGTGAGCCTTATAACTTAGTAAACAAGTAGTGAACATTAAGTTAAATTTTGAGTCCTACTAGAAGAAGCTATTTCATCTAATTATCCCTACATGATTTATTTAAAATATCAAGCTGATTAATACTTATGGGAATAGAGTAGGGGTATAAATGAATTATTTCTCACAAAATGATGAGCTCAATTATCTTAGAAAGGTATAGAAAGACTTGCACAAAATGTTAAAGAGTGAAGTGAGCAGAAGAAAGAGAACATTGTATCCAGTAACAATAATATCATTTTAAGAACAACTTTTAGTGACAATGTCATTTTGACTATTATAAATACACAAATAAAAAATAAAAGCAAATGTATAAAGACGTTATCTGCATTCAGAGGGGAAAATGATAAATAGAAGTATATATAGAATAATTTTTCATACACACTCAGTACATGCATACTACTATTTGTGTCTAATAGCCATCTCTAGGGTGAGGGAGGGAAGAATGAAAAGAGGATAAACAAATTTACATGATTATTGTTGTATATTTGGAGAGAATAGCAAGTTGTACATGGTAGACTTGTAGTTTCATATACAGTCATCTTTTTTTTATTATTCTGTGTAATGTAAATGCTTGTTTTGTTCCAAGAATTGAAAGAAAAATAATTTTAAAAAAGAGTTCTGTAGAGCTATGGTGAGTAATTACATTGGTCAGAGCTACAAAAACTTTCCCAGTTGATTGTCTTTACAACATTACTATTGATAAAAAGGAGGGCAGATTGGGAGAAGCAGGGGTCAGAAGCAAAACACTGGTCAGGAGGAATAGGGTGAAAGAAGAAAAAGAAGTACAAAAGAGGAAACAGGATGGAGGAAAATAGACAGTTAGTAATCATAACTTTAAATGGGAAAGGGATGAAGTTTCCCATAAAACAGAAGTAAATAGAGTGGATTAAAAAACAGAATCCTACAATATGTTGTTTACAAGAAACACATTTGAAGCACAGAGATACACACAGAGAAAATATGAAAGGTTGGAGGAGAATATATTATGTTGCAGTTAAAGTAAGAAAAACAGGGGTAGCAATCTTTTTCTCAGATAAAGCAAAAGAAAAAATAGATCTAATTAAAAGAGATAAGGAAGGAAATTACATCTTGCTAAAATTTACTATAGATAATGAAGTAATATCAAAACTAAACATATATGTAACCAAGTTCTATAGCATCCAAATTCTTAGAGAAGTTAAATGAGTTACAAGAGGAAATAGACAGCAATAGACCTGAACCTTCCCCTCTCAGAACTAGACAAATCTAACAACAAAAAAGGGAAAAAAGTTAGAGGTAAATAGAATTTTAGAAAAGTTAGATATGATAGACATCTGGAGAAAATTGCTTCATGAATTTGTGTGTCATCTTTGCGCAAGGGCCACGCTAATCTTCTCTGTATCATTCAAATTTTAGTATATGTGCTGCCAGAGTGAGCACCATCTAGAGAAAATTGAATGAGGATAGAAATATACATTTTTCTTAGCAGTACGTGACAAATACACAAAATGGACCACAAATGTAGAAAGGCAGAAATAGTGAATGCATCTTTCTCAAATCATGATGCAATAAAAATTACATGTAATAAAGAGCCATGGAAAGATGAATGGGTCAAACAAGAAATCATAGAAATAATAACTTCCTCCAAGAGAATGACAATAATGAGACAACATACCAGAACTTATGGGATGCAACCAAAGCAGTTCTTAGAAGAACTTTTATATCTCTAAATGCTTACATGAATAAAATAGAGAAAGAAGAGGGCAATGAATTGGGCATGCAAATAAACAAAAACTAGAAAAAGAGAAAAATTTAAATCCCTAATTAAATACTAAATTAGAAATCCTGAAAATCAAAAGAGAGATTAATAAAATTGAAAGGAAGAAAATTATAGAATTAATCAATAAAACTAAGAATGGGTTCTATGAAAAAATCAATACAATAGATAAAGCTTTGGTTAAGTGGATTAAAAAAAAGAAAGAAGAAAACCAAATTATCAGTCTCAAAAAATGAAAGGGGTGAATTCACCACCAATAAAGTGGAAATTAAAGCAATAATTAGGAGAAATTTTACTCAACCATATGCCAATAAATCTGACTATCTAAATGAAATGGATGATTATTTATGAAAAATATAAACTGCCCATATTAACAGAAGAGGAAATAAAATCCTTAAATAAGCCTATTTTAGAAAAATTAATTGAACAAGGCATCAATGAACTCCCTAAGAAAAATATCCCCAGTGCCAAATAGGTTTACAAGTTAATTCTACCAAACATTTAAAGAACAATTAATTCTAATACTATACAAATTATTTGGAAAAAAAAAGGAAGAAGTAATTCTACCAAATTCCTTTTGTGACACAAATATGGTGTTGATATCTAAAGCAGGCAGAGCCAAAATGGAGAAAGAAAATTATAGGGCAATTTCCCTAATGAATATTGATGCAAAAAATCTTAAATAAAATATTAGCAAGGAAATTACAGCAATTTATCACCAAGATAATACACTACGACCAGGTGGGATTTAGACCAGGAATTCAGAGCTGGTCCAACATTAGGAAAACTATCAATATAATCAACCACATCAATAACAAAACTAACCAAAATCATATGATTATCTCAATAGATGCATATAAAGCATTTGACAAAATATAGCACCCATTCCTAATAAAAACACTAGAAAGAATAGGAATAGGTGGAGCTTTCCTTAAAATAATAAGCAGTATCTACCTAACCATCAGCAAATGTTATATGTAATGGGGATAAGTTAGAGGCATTCCCAATAAGATCAAGGGTAAAACAGGGATGTCCATAATCACCTCTATTTCTTTAATATTGTATTAGAAATGTTAGCTATAGCAATAAGAGAAGAAAAAGTAATTAAAGAATTAGAATAGGCAAGGAGGAAACAAAACTCTTTGAAGATGATATGATGGTATACTTAGAGAATCCTAGAGAATCAACTAAAAACTACTTGAAACAATTAACAACTTTAGCAAAATTGCATGACATAAAATAAACCCACATAAATCATAAGCATTTCTATGCATGACCAACAAAACTCAGCAACAAGAGATAGAAACGTTCCATTTAAAGTAAAGGTAGATAATATAAAATACTTGGGAGTCTACCTGCCAAGAAAAACCCAGGAACTCTATGAACACAATTACAAAATGCTTTTCACACAAATAAAATCAAATCTAAATAATTGGAAAAATATTAATTGCTCATGGAGAGGCCAAGCTATTATAATAAAAATGACAACTCTACCTAAATTAATATACTTATTCAGTGCCATATGAATCAGACTACCTAACAATTAATTTATAGAGCTAGAAAATATAATAACAAAATTCATCTGGAAGAACAAAAGTCAAGAATATAAAGGGAACTAATAAAAAATGCACAGGAAGTTGGGCTAGCTATAACAAATCTGAAGTTATACTAGAAAGCGGCAGTCATCAAAACTATTTCGTAATGGCTAAGAAATAGAGTGGTGGATCAATGGAATATGTTAGGCACAGGAGACACAGGAATAAATGACTATAGTAATCTCCTGTTTGATTCACCCAACGACTCCAGCTTCTGAGATAGGAACTCAGTATTTGACAAAAACTGCTGGGAAAACTGGAAAAGACTAGGGCAAAAACTACGCATAGAACAACATCTTATACTAAAATGAGGTCAAAATGGGTGCATGATTTAGACATAAAAGGTGGTATGATAGGTAAATTAGGATAGGGAAGAATAGTTTACCTCTCAGGTCTATGGAGAGGAAAACAATTTATGACCAAACAGTAGATTGAAAACATTATGAAATGCAAAATGAATGGCTTTGATTACCTTAAATTAAAAAGTTTTTTGTACAAACAGAAGCAATGCAGCCAAAATTATAAGGGAAGGAGAAAGCTAGGAAAAAATTTAACAGGCAGTCTTTCTGATGAAGGCCTCATTTCTAAAATATATAGGCAACTAAATCAAATTTATAAGAATTCAAATCATTTGACCATTGAGAAATGGTCAAACAAAGGATATGAACAGGTCTTTTTAGATAAAGACATCAAAGCTATCTATTGCCATGTGAAAAAATGCTCACCATTGATTAGAGAAATGCAAATTAAAATAACTCTGATGTACCACCTCCCACCTCTCAGATTGAGTAATATGAAAAAAGGGGAAAGATTAAATATTGGATAAGCTGTGGAAAAAATGGAACACTAATCTATTGTTGGTAGAGTTGTGAATTGATCCAACCATTCTGGAGAGCAATTTGGAACTATGCCCAAAAGACTATGGGACTGTGCATACACTTTGACCCAGTAATATCACTACTAGGTCTGTTTCCGAAAGATATCATAGAAAAGGGAAAAGGACCCACATGTACAAAAATATTGATAACAGCTCTCTTAGTGGTGGCAAGGAATTGGAAATAGAGTGAATTCCCAGCAATTGGGGAATGGCTGGACAAGTTTTGGTATATGAATGTAATGGAATATTATTGTACTATAAGAAATGATGAGCACGGGGCAGCTAAGTGCTTCAGTGGATAAAACACTGGCCCTGGATTTAGGAGGACCTGAGTTCAAATGTGACCTCAGACACTTGACACTTACTGTGTGACCCTGGGCAAGTCAGTTACCCCCATTGCCCTGTAATAAAAAAAAATCATGAGCAGGCAGATTTCAGAAAAACCTGGACTTAAGTGGACTGATGCTGAGTGAAGTGAGCAGAACGAGGAGAACATTGTACACAGTAACAGCAACATTGTGTGATGATCAACTGTGACAGACTTAGCTCCTTTTAGCAATACAATGATCCAAGACAAGAACTCATAATAGAAAATGTTCACCACATCCAGAAAAAAGAATTGTGGATTACTAATGCAGATTGAACCATACTGTTTCTAATTTTTGGCTGTTTTTTTTTGTCTTTTTTGAGGTTTTTCCATTGTGTTCTGATTCTTGTTTCACAATATTGCTAATGCAGAAATATGTTTAATGTGTTTGTACATATATAACCTACTTCAGATTGCTTTCTGTCTTGGGGAGGGGGGAGGGAAGGGAGTGAAGAAGAAAAAATTAGAATGAAAAATCTTATGAAAACAAATATTGAAAGCTATCCTTGCATGTACCTGGAAAATAATAGATTACTTTTATGATTAAAAAAACCCAGAAAACAGTATTACTATCACTGTGAAAAGTTTTCTTTTGGTTCTGCTTACTTCACTTTGAATCATTTCATTTAAATTTCCCAGTATTTTCTGAAACATTCCCCCCTTTTTTTCCTAATAGTATTCCATCACATTCATGTATCATAACTTTTTCAGCCATTCTCCAATTGATGGGTATTCCTTCAGTATCCATTTCTTTGGTACTACAAGAAGAGCTGATATAAATATTTTTGTATATATACTTTTTCTTTTCCTTTGATCTATGGTGTATAAACTTAGTAGTAATATTGCTTGGTCAATGGGTTCGAACAGTTTTAAACTTTTTGGACATAGATCCAAAGTGCTTTCCAGAACAGTTGGACTAGTTCACAGCTCTACCAACAGTGAAGTAGTGTTCCTATTTTCCTACATCACCTCTGGAAATTATATCAATAATCCTTACATTTCTCTATCTTGATTTTCTAGTAAGAATCTTACCCTATTATTCAGAATTTGCTCAATTTTAGTATTTTTTTTTTGCTTTTCATCAGCATTTGGCATTTTACTAATATAGGAGACTCCTGGTATTTCCTAATTTCCTGAAAAAGAAGTAAAGTGACACATTCATGGATGCAAATCAAGTTTACTTCAGAACCAAATCTTTATTTGTTTTCTTTAAAACAATATATGTGAAATGCTACAGTATACAGGACCCTGTTATAATCATTATGGGGAACACAATGAAATATAAATGGAATCATATCATCCTCAAATACCTTCCCATCTTTTATTTTCTATTCATTTTTTTTAAAAAAATTGAGTTTTGAATTATTTCCTTTCCTTCAGATCCTCTCCTAACCATTCAACAATATGATACCCATTATACATGTGAAATCATGTAAAACATATTTCTATATTAGCCATGTCAGAAGAAAAGGTGGAACTCTAGAATTCCTCATTGCAAAGCTGGCTCTCTAATCATTATACTATACTGACTCTCAAGAAGACCAGAAGAGATCACTTATTTTTATATGACTAGAAGGGCATAGCATAGAGGGGGAAATCTAGGTGATGTAAAAAAGCAAAGATATAAAGAAAAATCAATTTAAAAAGTGCTCAGCTTATGAATTGTTTTGTGAATACTTACAGGGGGAATGAAGAAGGACAAAGATTACCAGAAAGTAGTAAAGTAAGGAAGATTAATAAGTATTAACAAGTTCAAAGAATCCTCTAAGCACCCCAGTGGGAAAAGACGTGTAATGATGATTATTGACCCTGCTAAGGAATATGGAAATAATCATGTAAAAACCCATTATACCTTGCTAAGAGATGCACTGTATCCCTAGGAACATTAATCCTAGATTTAATGTTTAAAAGGATCCATTCCCTCTATAGCCTGATTCCTAAAATCTATTGTTATGGGGACTCTCAGCTTATTGGTGAAGATCAGTGTCTTGTACTTGTGAGAAGTGTTGCAGAATTGGTGAAAGCCTCAGAGAGGAGAACTTTAGGCTCTTCAATTTTTTTTTCGATTATCTTCAGGCTCTTTGTTCTCTGTATTTTCTGCGCTTCCAGCTTTGAGAGAAAAGATAGATAGATCATTCTGACCCCACTACAGGTTGCTGAAGGGAAAGTCTCTGGGTAAAAGCCAATGTAAAAGAGGTAGCAGTCTTCATCATCCCCTTATCCCCAGATTGCTACACTAGAGATTTCAGATAACTTCTCCTTGGGTGAATCCCAGGTTGTTGTGATTGATATGAGTTGTCTTGTTTCCACTGAGAGAGCTCCTTTAATATGTATTGTTTGATATATATTCTCCCATGCACATGTTCTCTGATTTCTGTTTTGCTGTTGACATGGATAAATGTGTTTCTTTGCTACTTCTTGCATGTGTTCCTTATGGAACTGGCATTAGATATAAAGCTTAGGGTCCCCCTTCTCCCACTAATGAAACACGGATCAGAAGTTAGCATGAACCTGAAAATTCCCTAGACTAATAATATTTGAGAAAACATATAGATACAATGTTGCCTTGTGTCTCCTTTCTCTAAGAAGATTAGATTGGCCAAGCTTTAGCTCCCAATCTTTTACTCCCGCTCCTGGCAAGGATTAAAGTGTTTCTTGGAGAAGGATGAGAGAAGAGACTAGACATGTCTGCTCTGCCTCGCTTTGAATCACACAATATCCTCATGCTATATTACATGGGAAGCCCTTGTCTTTACTTCACAGAAATATAGAATCTTATAGTTGGAAAGGATCCCAGAGGCTGTCCAGTCTGAAATGAACAAGAATTGTCTTACTAATTTATGTTACAAGTTGCTATATTAATAATCATAGCAAGCAATAATATTGTGCTTTGAATTTTGGAAATATGCTTTATATAATATCATTTACATATTATATCTCATTTGATCATCATGATCAAATTATATTGATTTAAAACAGACTGAAGCATGCTATTCTTCTCACTATTTCATTTTTAAAATTTTATTCAAGTTTTCTTATACAAAATAACTAATATGGTAATGCTTTATATAACTGCACACATATAACCTATATCTGATTGCTTACTTCCTCAGGAAGGGGTGGGAGGAGGGTAGGACAGATAGATAAAATTTGGAACTCAAAATTTTAAAATTAAAATGTTTATTAATATTAAAAAAGAAAAAAAGATGATTATACATGAAACTACGGATCTAGAATGCACAACTTGCTATTCCTTTCAAATATAAAAGATTTTCACATATATTTCCTTTTTTCTTCCCCTCCCTCCACCCTAAAGATGGTTACCATTAGACACAAATAGGTGTGTGGGTGTGTGGGTGTGTGGATGTGTGTATAAACACACACACAGACATGCACACACACATATATTTGTGTTTCTCTGTGTCTGTGTGTTTGTAAAATTATTCTGTGCATACTTCTATTCATCAGTTCTTTCTCTGGATGCACATAGCATCTTTCTTCATATGTCCTTTATAGTTAATTTGGGTATTTATAATAGGCACCATAACTTATTCAATCAAATCTATCTTAAAACAATATTGGTGTTTCTGTATCCAGTGTCCTCTTAGTTCTTCTCATTTAGTTCTTCATTATTTCATGCACATCAGTCTTTCCATGTTCTTCTAAAATCATTGTGTTCATCATTAGTTATAGTAACCCCTCATCTCCATGGCAGGTCTTCAGATATGTGAAGAGAGCTAACATGGTGCCCCCTATATCTTCTCATCTATTAAGTAAACCTTCCAGTTCCTTCCACCAATCTTTATCTGACATGAACTCCAGGTACCTCTTCCAAACCCTCTAATCTTAGTCAGTGTCCTTAGTAAGATGTGATGTTCATAACTCAACACTATATTCAAAGGTTCATAGCTATGAGTGACCTGGGAAGTCATCTCTTTCAAACTGCTCATTTTAAAAATGGAGAAAGCTGAGGTCCAGATAAGATGAGTGACTTATTTAAAGTCACTCAGTTAGTAGATACTAAAGGTAGGATTTGAAACCACACCTCTTTCACTCCACAGCCCTAACACTTTCTATGATACCATCTCCTTCTTATTCCACAGGGGTTTGACTGGGGTAGAAAGCTATATAACTATTTGAAATTTTATTTCTGCACAATATGTCTCTCTTAATTCAGACTAAGATTGTATTAATTTTTGTAGTGCCATTTATCAGAGAAATGCAAATTAAAACAACTCTGAGGTACCACCTCAGAATAGCAAATAGTGTGCTTTATTGTTAGTCCTTTGGGATTGCCTTGGCTCATTTTATTGCTGTACTGTACTGTTATGGAAATACTTGTTTTATCCCATAAATTAATTATTTTTATTTTTTAATAATTTTTAATAATGTTTTTTTAGTGAGGCAATTAGGGTTAAGTGACTTGCCCAGGGTCACACAGCTAGTAAGTGTTAAGTGTCTGAGGCCAGATTTGAACTCAGGTACTCCTGACTCCAGGGCCAGTGCTTTAGCCGCCCCTACAACAACATTTTTTTATTATTAAAATAAGCCAAAACTTTAGTGGATTGTTTCTGTAGTTAGTGGACTCTACCTCAATGGAGGTCTCCAAACAAATATACGATAATCAAAATTAGATCTTTAGCATAGAATATGGAGCACTGAACATTAATTTAGGATGTTGGAGGAAAATGGGGATGCTAATCCACTGTTGTTGGAGTTATGAATTTATTCAACCATTCTGGAGAGCAATTTGGAGCTATGCATACCCTTTGATCCAGAAATACCACTCCTAGGTCTAGATCCAAGAAATATCCACAAAAGATAAAAAAAGACATATTTGTACAAAACTATTTATAGCAGTTCTTTTTGTTGTGACTAAGAATTGGCAATCAAAGGAATACCCATCAATTGGTGAATGGCTAAACAAGTTGTGATCTATCATTGTAATAGATTATTATTGTGCTATAGGAAATGACAAAGCAGGATGATTTCAGAAATGCCTGGGAAGATTTATATGAACTGAAGTATAGTGAACCTGAGGATGTATGGGCAGAACCAGGAGAACATTGTGCACAGTGATGGGAATATTGTTCAATGAAGAACTGTGATTGATTTAACTATTTGCAATAACACAATGATCTAAGACAATCGAAAAGGACTCATGATGAAGCATACTACCCACCTTCAAAGAAACAATTGATAATGATTGAATACAGACTGGAGCATGCTACTTTTTTTTACTTTCTTTCATTTTTCCCTTTTATTCAAGTTTTCTTATACAAAATGACTAATATGGTAATATTTTACATAATCTCACATGTATAACCTATATCTGATTACTTTCCACCTCAAGGTGGGGAGGGAGGGAAGGAGAAATAGCATTTGGAACTCAAAACTTTGAAAAATATATGTTTATTTAAAATTGTAGTTGCATTATAAGACTGATGACTTGTTGAACCTGCAGTCTACTAATTTTGCCCCCCCCCATTCATATTTTCCAGACAAACTTCTATCTTACCATGTCACTCTCATCTGGCATTTGTAAAACTAATTTTACATTTATCTCTATCAAATTCTATCTTATTAGATTCAGCCCAGTGTACTAGCTTGTCAAGATACTGTCATGTTAGTTATCCCTCCCTCACATATTAGTCTCATCTGAAAATTTAATAAACATATAATTTATGCCTCACAAAGTTATTGATAAAACCATTGAATAGAATGATGTCTAGCAGATATTATTGAGAAGACACTGAAGATAATCTTTCAGGAAGACACTGTTAATTACTACTCTTTGTGTTATCATTCAACCAATTTAAAATCCATTTAATTGTATTGTCACCTAGCTCATTTCTCTCCATCTATTTTTTCCATAAGATAAATATGATATAATTCATCAAAAGTTTTGCTAAAATAGTTGAGCCATGAGGAATGAAAGAACTGTCTTGTAGTGTGAATGGAGTAGGACGTGAAATGGCTCACCATTCCTTACCTCCCTCCTCTTCCCCACTATGGAGAATCATCCATGAGTGGCTGAGTCAGGCAGATGGCTATGAGCTGAATGAGTGGCTTAGTAAAATATATTTCACTGAGCTTTTAATACATTGCATTCCTTTTCAATTCTGAGGAAAAGAACAGGCATCTAATAAATGGTTATCTCTCCTCCATTCCTGAGATGTCAGGAGTTCCAGGAGTTGCCCATGGCATCTAGTAGTCCAAATGAACTATTTTAGATTATCTACTGTGTTTTCTTTGCTTATTAATTGATTTACTTTAATTAAGAAAAAAAGTAGGATGGCTAAAATCACCAGTTGTGTGGGTAATGATAAGGGAATGGAAGTTTGGGAGTGGAAGTTTCTCTCCCTATTATTTCTACAGAGAAAACGTTAATTCTCTTATTGAAAGTTGAGAGTGAGTTAGAGATTTTTCTTCTGAAAGAAACAGAAGATGCTATTTATTTATAAAATGAGATGATGTGGGTAGGGAAGGAGGTCCCTGAATTCTCACAGAAGAAAAGTATAGTGTAAGTTTAGATGAGTAAGAGAAACCATTGAAGGAATATAATTATTCATCACCATCACCATCTCCATCTCCATCATCATCTTACACTAAGAAATGACATTACACATGAGCCCCTTCACAAGTGGAGAGAGCTCTTTTTGCGACAGTAACACATGATATTCCAGACTCCATCTTTTACATATGTCATTTCTTTTTAGTAAGCTATAACATGCCACTTAGAGTCTTAGAGATTTATCTGGGAGCACTAAGAACCTAGGTAACCTGCTCAGGGGCACCTATCCAGAATGAGTGAGAGGCAGAAAATAAATCCAGGTTTTCCTCACACTGAGGTCAGTTCCATTATGCTATATTCTCTCTCGCTCATGGGTTTTGTTTCTTACTGATTTCCATCTCTCTTTCTCTATCTGTCTCTGCCTCTGTCTCTGTATTTCCCCCCAATATGGGTTCCTTTAGATGCATGTTTTCTATTTAGTATCTATTTTTTTCTATTTATTTCATTTTTTTATTTATCTAGCTTGATGGATATGAATAGGCAATTTTCTCTGTCTCTTCTGTTGTTGAGTCATTTTCAGTCATGTCTGACTCTTTGTGACCCCATTGGGGTTTTGTTGGCAATGATACTGGAGTGTTTTGCCATTTCCTTCTCTACCTCACTTGGCAGATGAAGAAACTGAGACAAACAGGATCAAGTGACTTTCCCAGGATAGCACAGCTAGTTAGTGTCTGAGAATATTAATGGTAGGATAATGTGTTAAGACCTGTAAAGGGAAACAGAACACTACAAGTTAGCGTGAAGTCACCAAAAATAAATGATTCAAATTTAGTTTATCTCTTTTTTGTTAAAGTTACTATTAGATTTTTTTAATTTAAATTTCCTGCTTCTCCCTTCTCCCTTCATTGGGAAATACAGACTAACACGATGCTTGGAAGAAGCCTTGTTTCTTTGAGAAATAAACCTGGGAAATTTGGTGTATGGTTTCAGGAAGCAAGTGGAGGTTGCCAAATCACCCTGGTCAGGAAAAAATAAATAACTCCTTCCCTACCTTAGAAAACAAGCTTATCCTCCACCTTTGACTATTAGTGGTCTTTATCTAAAGGGAGAACACAGGGCCCAACATCATTCAATTAAATTCTACTCATGCAAACCAAGGTCTCACGGTGAAATAACTGTTGAATCTTCCACTTCAAATCTTCACTGGATCTCTTATATAAAGTCTTCTGTCACTGGATATAAAGAGAATGAGGCATTCATCTGAGTGGAAGGCCATTTCATTGACCAAGGAATGGCCAGGAAGCTTGTAAAGGAACCTTCTGATTGTGGGATATAAACCTGTTTGGCTATATTGGCTGTGATTTTACTTCCTTGAGGTGACTCCTAAGGTGACACCTTAGGAGATTCTTCTTAAAGTTGTGTATGTTTTCCTGAAATATCTTCATACCCTGCTCTTTGGGGGGAAAAAAGGATGAACCTCCTAAATCCCAACTGTGTTGTCCATTGTGTTGGATAACAGGTAAGACCCTTCGGAATTTGGTCTCAAGCCCACCACAGAATTGGAGTGGTCCCTCATAGTATGGGTCAGCTGAGACCTTTATGTCACTGTCAGTTGTAGAAATAATCTAATCACTAGTGTCATTGAAGGTTGCAGTCACTTGGTTGTTGTTAATTGTTTCAGTCATGTCTGACTCTTTTTGACCCCATTTGGGGTTTTCTTGGCACTAGAGTGGTTTGCCATTTCCTTCTCCAGCTCAGTTTAGAGATGAGGAACAGAGGCAAACATGGTCACACAGCTAGTAAGTGTCTGAGGTCACATTTGAAATCAGGAAGCTGAATCTTCCTGACTCCAGGCCCTGCGCCACCTACCTGCCCACAGTGAATACCTGCTGGGTATTCAGAAATATCTGGATAGCCACTTTCTTCCAGATATCCCAAAGCTTAACTGTAGTCTCATTACTATCAGTGCAGACAAGCTGGGGCCCCCTCCTAGCAGAATAACTAGAATTCACAAAGGAAGTATGCCGCTTCAGTCTCTTAATTCTCTCTTGGATCTAACTATCCCACACAATGAAAGTCTTATCTGTCAAAGTTGACAAGAGCATGCTCCCATCTGTGTTATGGTGCGACTTCATGTCTGTCCCACTGTGTCCTTTCAGGGTGGCATAGTTATCATAATCACAATTCATATTCCATAGCAAGATGAACATGTCAAATCCTATAGATGCAAAGTTGAATCCATTGAGGTGGGACCTGCTATGGTACACATCTCCCCTTTATGTCCTGAAAGCAGCCAGAAAGGAATCTGAAGGGAGCAACATCTTGGAGGACCTGCTCATAGCAGGATCCCCCTTGGTAGCTGCTGCCTATGTGTGATTTTATTCTGTTACATTCAAAATGAAAGTGGGGGTGGTGATTTACAGGTCATCTGTTAGAGACACTGATGGTGTCCCAGTAAGTCATGGCTTATCATTACCCTCAGGGGGACAAGTCTTGGTAGAAAAGGTAGGGGTTTCAGAACTTGCATAGTGGAGGAAGGGAACGGAATTGATGGAATATGGGCAAAGGGTAAGTGTAGTTGTTTTGGCTACAACTACCACAATTGGCTATCACAGAGAAGATAAAACATTGTCCAGTGTCCCCTCCCTACCTCAGTATTTTGACGCTTTCTTTCTCTTTGGGCTTATGTCATGGTTTCCAGAAAACCAAGCAGAGATTTTGGATAATGCTGGTGTAGCAAATGCCTCTCCAGCATGGTGTAAACTGATAGTGCTGGTGCCCCACTATCTTATTCTTTGAGAATTCATGGTATGCATTGCCATATGATGAAACTGTGGAGTCTTTTACTTAGGCTACGTTGATTGAATTATACTATTCAAAATATAGGCTATTCTGTTTCTTTTTTCACTTTACACAATGCTGTTCAGTTCTGAGTGATAACATTCAGGAAGGATATTAGTATGTTGGAGGGTAACCAGAGAAAGGGACTCGATTCCAATGTATATAACAATTGCTGAAGGGACTGGGAGCATTTGCCACAGAAGTTATAAGATTTGCAGAGGGTATAATAAATGTATTGGAGTAGTGAAAAAGAGATTTGAGTTGTTTCCCTTGGGCCAGGAGGGGAGAAGTAGTGGAAATGGGGGTGGGGCAGCTCTGTGGCATAATATACAGAGCTCTGGACTTGGAGTCAGGAAGACCTGGATTCTGTTTGGCCTCAGAAACTCACTGTGACCCTAAACAGGTCACTTAACCTCTCTGAACCTTGGTTTCCCCATTTGTAAAATGAGGATAATAATATAACAGAACAAGCAAATGCCAATATAGTGTCCCTGATGCAATTCCACACATGGGGCTGTGGAAATTTATTTTGATTTGGGGACCCTACCTTTGGGCTGAGATTAAAAAGCTTTAGGCCCTCAGGGTCTCTTCTGTGTGGGAGGTGCTGGTGCCCCTCCCCCTCTGCTTCAGCTGAGACAAAAAGCCCTGTGGGCTGTACAAGACGCCAGGTCAGACATTTGGGGGGAGGGAGCGCCAGCTCCCTCTACCCTGAGCAGAGCTATCTGAGAGATCCTGGGCTCCTCCAAGCCAGGCTCTAGCGTAGCCTGTGCTGAGGCACGGGATGCTCGAGCATAGCCCCAGCCGCAGCCCTGACTGGCGGATTAGCTTCGTGTGTGGGTGCAAAAAGCCCTGAGATTTGAGTGGAGAAAAGAAAGATATATATAGACCTGGGAGTTAGACTCAGGGAGGCTACAAGAATGCAGGAGAATATCTAAAGGACTAGGAGCGAGGAGGAAAGGTCAGTGGACAAGATTAAGGGGAGGGGGGGCTAACAGGAGGACTGGAGGCTGAAGGACAAGATAGAGAGACTGGGCGTACAAGATTAGAAGTTCCAGGTGCAGCAGGTGGGAAAGAGACGCAGTGGAAAGAAACGCACCGCAATGCAGTCAGGTGGTACATTTTATTTCCCTGTATTCTTAATTTTAAATAGTATCTCATAAATAAACTCTGCTTTGATTATTTAGTTAAGAGGCTTCTTAATATTTTGCTTCTCAATTTGGGAGTGGAGCAGTGTGGTGGAACTTTATAAACAGCCCACATTAAATTAACAGCAGTCAGATAGCCAGTGAGTCAAAAGTCCCCAGATTAGTACCCCAGTCAGATTAGCCCCTAAATTAGGCCTAGTTAATAAAATATTTCTACAGGGCCAAAGTAAATAATGAAAAAAAGGTGCTAATCATCAGTAAATAAGCAGCTATTGAGCATCTATAGGGTGGTCCAAAAGTCACTAAGGGGTTTAAAATGTTTAATAACTCCTTTTTTTTGTTTTTAATTTACAATACCATATCATATGCAGTATATGTAGGGAATGAATTTATATTAGATGTGAAAAATAAAATCTCGTAAATGGCAAAAAAACAAAGGAAAAATTATTTTCACAAAAGTTATTAAAACATCATGACTTTGGGCCTGTACTATACACCAGGTACTTTCTAAGGATCTGGATATACAAATACAAAAATAAGTGTCTGTGCCCTCAAAGAACTTGAGAGAGAGAGAGAGAGAGAGAGAGAGAGAGAGAGAGAGAGAGAGAGAGAGAATGATTTTTAAAAAATTTAACTAAACTACCTGTGTTTTGGCAATAAGCATTTATTATTATTATTATTATTATTATTTAAGTGAGGCAATTAGGGTTAAGTGACTTGCCCAGGGTCACACAGCTAGTAAGGGTTAAGTGTCTGAGGTCGGATTTGAACTCAGGTACTCCTGATTTCAGGGCCGGTGCTCTATCCACTGCACCACCTAGCTGCCCCATAAGCATTTATTATTAATTAATATTTTAGATACCAGTAAAGGATTGACCTCATTTCTCCATAACTTCTCATGGTCTCAGGCCATCAGACCTATGCTGTCTTTTGTTAAAATTAAAAACAAATTGGGGGGGAGGGGCAGGCAATGAGGGTTAAGTGACTTGCCCAAGGTCACACAGCTAGTATGTGTCAAGTGTCTAAGGCCAGATGTGAACACAGGTCCTCCTGAATCCAGGGCCAGTGCTTTATCCACTGTGCCACCTAGCTGCCCCAAGACCTATGCTTTCTTAAGAGGGAGAGCCAAGCCAGGATCGAATGCCAAACTTCTAAGTTATCTGTGGCTGGAAAAGTATTTCACTCTGTCCTTTTGTGGGTTCTGCTGCTCTAGAAATTGTCTTATGGCATTTTTTGAAGGCATTTGGAGGGATCTTGAGGAGAGCTCAGACAAGTCACTGCCTTTCCTCCTATCTTGGCTTGTGACTAGGTATTATAAAAGGAGGAAGTAAGAGAATGCATCAGAGGCATGGAAAAGTAGCCTGTGCAATAGCATAAAGATGGAAGATAAACTGTCAGATGTAATGGGCCTACGCAGGGGGATAGGCATTGGCCTTGTGATTTCACTGGTTTTGAATTCCAGATGAAGGATTCTCTTTACTAATGTAGGTCAGCAAATTCTCTGTAACTTGTATTCAGATTCATATTAGGGCTTGTTAACCAGAGGCCTAAAAAAAGAAAAAAAAGATAATTGTATTTTAACATAATCATTTGCTTTTGTTATCCTTTGTGTTTTTGGCCTTTAAAAACATTAGTCTGAGAAGGGGTCCATAGGCTTCACCATTATGCCAAAGGTGTCCAAGACTTAAAAAGTCAAAGACCCTTATACAGAAGCTACCTAGGACAGTGAAAGATTAAGTGACTTGCTTAGGGTCACACAGCCAGTACAGGTCAGAGGTAGGACTTGAATCCAGGACTTCCTGGATTTAAAGCACACTCTCTACACTATTCCAGGATGTTTCTGCACGGAGAAGGGTTGTATAAATATTTATAATTCAGTGGTTTGGGACTACATCATTTTGACATTCTGTAAATCACTGATTGATTAATAGGAGTGTAATAAAAGTGTTCATTATGACATCATAAACTATCATATCAATGTTGCAGGTTTGGAGTCTAGAAGGGACTGAAAATTATATTGAAACACTCTGAGTGTGAGAGATATCACATAATGAGCAATAAAGCATCACTATCTTCTGATTTGGTACTGAAAAGGAGCAGCAGCTGAAGATGGGAGGCAAATTTCTCTCAGAAAATAAAGGCAGGGAATGACCATCAATATTAGAAATGTGACAGTTTCCTGATGGCTGTGTCAAAAGGCCTGAAGGGAACAGGGAGTTGTGGCAGGGTGTGAGTTCTCTTGGGTTCATCTGAGAGGAAGAACAGTGATTAACACCGAGGCTATAGCTTACACAGTGGCTTTATTCTGTACAAACCTTGTTCGTGGAAAGCTAGCAGGGCTCTTCCTGGGCAAATCTGTCACCAAGAATGGAGGGAGGAGGGTCAGCGGCCAAAACGTACCAATTAAAGGGGCTCAAAGTCCCTATTTCATTCCTACTACATCAGAAAACCCACTGGAGTAGTGTACTACAAAGTAAGGGCAGAGAGAACTTTAGTTCTCTGATATTTACAAGTGCCTTTGGCTTTGAGAAGGATTTCAGTTGCTCCAGCCTCAGGTATCAAGTTTACCCAGTAAACAACTTACATTGGTCTCATACAATTCATCAGTCATTCTTAAAGTTGGGGTTTATTCTCCTTTGGAACATTTTCTTCTCTTATTCATCTGTTTCTCTCCTTTATTAATGCCTCTTTAGAATTTCATACGAAGGCTTTTAGAAATAGGATTTCCTTATAAATTTATTGATTATATCATAGAATTACAAGTCCAGAATTTTAAGACATCATCTAATGCAACCTCCTTATTTTATAAGTGATGAAACAGAGCTCTATGTGGGTTTGAGTGATTTTTCCAAGGTCACACAAGTCATAAGCATCAAAGCCATGATTTGAACTCAGTTCTTTTTAATAAAGGTCCAGTGATCCCTCCCCTGGACTACACTGCCTCCAATCCAACATTCCAGTCAGGCCTGAACTTGTAAGGTCATCTAGTCTAATATCTAATATTATGGATGAGGTAACTGAGGTTTAAAAATTTAGGTGACTTGTCTTAGTCCATGCAGGTAGTAACTAGCAAAGAAGAGATTCTTATTCTTGTGCTCTAACTTCATAAATACCTTTGCTAAAGGAGTGCCCCAAGCTTAGTACTTTATATATGAAGGTGAAAGGAAATATAGTTCATCAAATGAAAGTCCCAAAGCTTTTTGCAATTCTTTGCCAATATGTCAGTATGTCTCTTCTTATAAACATAAAAATACTCACGGTGTAGGCAGTGAGTGGCATCAAGGCTTTCTGCCATTGGAATCTGTAACTTGTCCGGGTATCCTTCCAATAAAACTTAGTATACTTGTGCCAAGTAGCAGCTGGGTTTGCATGGCAGGGGAGGGAGACCTGGCAAAAGTCACTCAGCTCAGGCTACAGTAGAGTGGGAGAGATCATCTGCCATCAGGCTGCTCATTTTGAGGAAATACTCTGCCAATTTGCATATAAGGAAAGAGGATAGGGACCAAAACCTCTTCCCTAGTTCAGATGTTTCTCATGGTCTCTGTCTGAATACTGTGCATCTAGATTTGGTCACTGTCACGGTAACATATTTCATTTTGTTTTTCTCCTTTGAATACCTTAACTTACAGAATTGAGTTTTTATAACTTTGCTTACTAGCTACTAGGGAAAGGATCTCTCTGTCTCTGTCTCTTTCTTTCTCCATATATATATATATATATATATATATATATATATATATATATATATATATATACATATACATATATATATATATATATGTATGTATGTGTGTATACACAAACACATTTTAGTTCTATCATTGCATTGCCTGTGTGAGTTTGCTTAGGTCAATGAACCTCATTGGACCACAGTTTCCCCATTAGATAAACTAGATAATTTCTACATTCCCTTTTAGCTTTAAATCCTTGATCCTGTAGGGGTGGGTAGGTAGGTAGACAGACAGATAGATTAGATTGGGCATTTATTAACTGCTTACTAGGTACTGTGCCAAGCTCTGGTGAGGCAAAAACCAAAAAAATAAGTTATTCGACACTCTTCAGGAGCTTACATCCTAACAGTAATACAAAATATCAAGGGAAGGGGTGGGGTAAAAAGAAGAGTAGGAGGAAAAGGAAAAAGACTACTGTAATGGAGGCTAGACAACTGGTATGGAGTTGGACCTAGCCAAAGGTGAGCCAGAAGAGTGCTTTTTTCACAATATGGTGAGTCCTGGAAAGGTCTTGCCAATCACTAAGTTGGCTTCGGGATGGAGTTATCACCAGGGGATTAGTTTACAGAATCCAAACATTATATTATTGAATTCAAGAATACAAGACCCCTCTCTCTATGCCCTAATCAAGTAAGGAGTACTGACTTTATTAGCCTAAGATGAATCCCACTTCCAAGTATCTATGAACTAGCCCTGTCCTGAATTTGCAGTGTGCCATCTTTTTTGGGCATCAGAGGTCATGAGTCTCTTGATTAGTTCAAATATCTTCAGAAGTTATTTCTTCTAGTTCTATTTAGACAGAATCCTTAGATCAACCTACCAGCTTCGAGGGAAGTATTACTTATAGCCATGATATTACGAAATTAACAGAGTATATCCCCAAGTGTTTCATATCAGCAGAGCACCATTGAATCTGCAGCTACAGCACACAGTGAATGTATAATTAATATCCAAGCCACAAGCAGTGCACATAGAATCTCTTCCCAAGATATGAGAGACATTTTTTTCTTCACAATAAGAGAAAGAAGTATGTGTCATCTGATTACTGACCCTTTTTGTTGTCCCTTATATTTTATCTTGGAGGGATGAGTGGGTAAAGATTTAAAAAAAAAGAAATCCAGCATTTTTGGAAGTAGTTTCAGTGGAGACAAGTGAGAATAACATACAACTGTTTCAGTTGACTTAAGTATATGAGTAGAAATAGGCAATCCACAAAGAAGAAGGAAGAGTAGTATCCCAATGGGTTTTCTGGCATGATTACAAGAAGTTTCAGGAGGCAGTGTGGGGCAGGGGAAGGAGCATTGACTCTGGATTATTCAGAGGATATGGATTCTAATCTCACCTCCAATGTCTTGACCTTGGACAAGACATTTTCCTGGGGAGGGTGGTAAGAAGGAGAGATTATTTTCTTCCTTTGTAAAATGAGGTATTGTATTAGATGGTATGTGAGGTCTCTTCCATCCTTAGATCCACGATGTGTGTACATATATGTATTCCTGTGTGTCTGTACTACTCACCTTCTATGAACATAATTCCAGGTGACATAAGCAAGCAAAAATGTGCTTTGAGGGTTAAACTAGGTATTGAAAATCTTATTGCCAGCAGTTATTGTAACCCCTGATGGCAAACCATAAACTTCCTAAAGTTTAAAGCACAGGTCTGCCTGTGTCACTTCCTACTTAAGAAACTGAGGCAGCTCCCTATTGGCTCCAGTGTCAAATATAAAGTCTTCAGTTCACCATTTAATGCTCTTCACAATCAATCTCCTTCCTACCTTGCCAGTCTTTTTACACTTGATTCTCCTCCATGAACTCTATGATCAAACTGTTCCTTCCACAGGACTCTCCATCTATAATCCCTGTGTCTCTCCTTGGGCTAGCATTCATACCTGACATGTTCTCCCTCCTTATTTCTACCTCTTAGCTCCACTGGCTTCTTTTATTAGTTATGTGTTGTCTCTGACAAACTGAGACCTGGAATATCTTAGCTTAAAAAGGCCATCAGGGGCCATGCATGATCATCCTGGTGTCTAGCCATTGGACTCCAATGATTCTGGAGGAGACAGTGAGGCTGTTGACTTTTCACAGCTCTGCCTCACTCAAATCCAATTCACATGTAACTCAAGACATCACCCACCTAATGTCATTGGTCCTCTTTGAGAATGCAGGCTAAACAGGAACAACAAACAAATCCCACCCTCTGGAGGAGACCTTTTAGTTCTAGCTGCTAATGGCTTCCCTTCTGAGATTCCCTTCCCTATACTGTCTATTTATGTTTTATGTTTATCCATTAAAATATGCACCTCTTGAGACAGAAACTATTTTTGCCTTTCTTTAGATGCCTAGAAATTAGCACAGTTCCTAGAACACGGTAAGCATGTAAACAATGCTTTTTGAATGAACTTTGTGTTAACATGTACATAGAGTAGAAGTTTGTGTTCAAATCATCCTGAAAGTGTTGCTTGTTTTTGTTGGCTTTGATTCTGCAGTTCTGCAAACTCTTCTTGGCTTACTATCTAAAGGATGGGTTTTTATTTTTTGCCAAATTCTTTTATTTGTCATTTGATTCACTTAGTCATTCATCTCTTGGCTGGTTGTCCTTATTGGTGAACCATTTGCATTTTTATATTCTCTTGGGAGCATTGTAGTAATGTTTTATCAGTGCTTTACAAATATTATCTTGTTTGATTCTCACAATAGCCCTAGGAGGTAGGTGCTATTGTTTATTATTATTATTATTATTCCCATATGACAGTTATAGACATTGAAGCAGAGATTAAGTGATTTGATCAGGGTCACACAACAAGTAAAGATCTGAGGACAGACAAACTCAGGTTTTCCTGACTCTAGTCCTCACATTCTATCCATTGTGCCACCTAGCTGCCAATTTTTGAACCTACATTTAACAATTGGTTAGCCTTGTAGTATGAATAATTCCTCTCTTTTTTTGTTCTTGAAATGTTTCCTAGACAGCATTTCAAATTGTTGTTTTCTAGTACTATAAGATTTATGGGTTCTACATATAATGAAGCTAAATCCCAGGAAATTTAAGTTGCTTAAATTGGCATAGATAGCAAGTGTCAGAGGAAAGATTTGAGTCCAGGTCCTATGATTCCAGGGTCAATGTACTCACTGACTCTTTGTCTCTGTCTCTTCCTCCTTCCCTCCCTCCATTGCTTCCTAAGTTACTTCCTCCCTCCCCATTCCCTGCCTCTCACTCTCTTTCTGTTTTTTAAACTTATTTTAAAGTCTTATTCATTTATTTTACTCCACCTTGTCTCAAGGTACCCCACTCCCTTACTCAGTAAGATGTCCTTTGTAACAAAGAATACAAAGGAAAGAAAAAAAAAAGTACAGCCAAATTAAACAACATGTAGTCTGGCAATATTCTAGATTGAGTCCCCCATTCATTAAAAAGGAGAGAAGTCCATTTCTCATTTCTTCGCAGAGGCCAAGTTTGGTCATTTTAACTACATAGGATTCAAATACATAAATAAGTCCAAAGTATAGGAGAGCAAGAAATACAGCACAAATAAAAAAAATATTCTATTAGAATGGGAGAAACCTTTTTTTTATGTGTGTGTGTGTATACAAACACACATACATACATACACACATATACATATATACAAATATTTCTAGACTACTAATGCTATTTCAACTTCTGTGATATTTTATGTGTGTGTGTGTGTGTGTGTGTGTGTGTGTGTGTGTGTGTGTGTGAAATTAAAACATAGGATCATAGTTTGGGAACTGGAACGGATCTTAGAGACCAAGTAGACCAAACTCCTCATTTTACAGATGAGCAAATGGAAACTCAAAGAAGGTAAGTGTGCCAGGGCCACAGAGATTTATGAAATATTATCTTTTAATGGAGATATTATGTGTTTCTAGTTATGTTTGTAATGATGCTATACCCCGGTTTTAAAGGAAATTATAGAGAGTTAGTTTTGGGCTCTTTGGTGTGAGGGCCAAATTTAATATATGGAGAGTTAATTGAGTGGCTCACTGTAATATTGGGGACCCAGAAATAATGAGGGACCTCTAGGTCCAAAGCTCCTTCCCCTCCGAACTGACTTTTTAGATATATCTCCCAGGCCAATAAGAAAAGAGAGCCTAACAGCCTCTTTTCCACAAATGAATCAGGTTTTATTAATGGGAATGAAATAAACAGCAAAGGTGAAATTAATAAAATCAAAGACAAGGGAATAGGGAAAAAGAAATACGGATAATCATCCTAACTCTAACCTAAGTCTATACAATCCCCAAACTTGCTTCCAGTTCAGCTAATTCAAAAGAGCAGGGCTCATATGTTAACTCACCACCTGGGGTCTGTAGCTTCAATGGAAAACAGCTTTTCAGCCAGGGCCCCCAAGACTTGTCTGCTCATGCTGCTCCCACGCAGCAGAAAGAAAGAAACTCTGGAAGAGACTGAGCTCCCCTCAGCAAGCATTTACTCTTCCTCCCCAAAAGGGGAGGTCCTTCAAAATTGCCTGTGGAGAGTGGTTTCTCCTGCTGACATTAGCAGCACACATCACTCAGGGAAGACCAGGTGTGACTCATCCCAATTGGTCTGCCAAATTCCAATAATCTTACCACATTGGCCTGTTTCTTCCAGTATGCTGATTAGATTCAAAGAACGATGCTATATTTTGGGAAATGACAGAAGAGTTTATTAAGGTCACTGACACTGCATGACTCTATAAGAAAGAAATAGAAAGTCACAAATCACCATCAATGCTGTATAGACTGATCATTTTTTTCTTGTTATATAGAAGAGTGCCTTAGTGAAGTCTAAGCAAGGGGAACTTAATCTTGTGTATGTTTTCATCTGTTAGAAAATATTTTAAAACATTTAGTCCTAGCAATATAGTATAGCTGTTATCCAAGGATCAAGGCAGCCACTAGAATGGAGAAGCCCATTAATAAAATGAAAGTCTTTTTTTTTCTTTGCTTTTTCTTACCTATTCAGTAAATCTCAAGACACCCTGATTTATGCAGTTCTAAGTAAAATTCTTGAGTAACTCCACCTATGTAACATTTTAAAGCTTAATTTTATTATGTTTAATTATTTCATAAAGTGAGGGAGATGGAGAGAAGGGTATGTGTGCTTTCACTGGCAATGGAATTGGTGAAAAAGTTGGGGAGGAGGTAAGCAGAGAAAAATGAGTGAGGTGAAATGTGGCTAGGATTTTCCTGAAATAGTGTTCTGGGAAAGACAGTTATCAATTAAAAGAGTTAGTTCCACCTATTTTTTCTTAATATAATTAAAGCATTTTTTGTTATTCAGTCATTTCCATTGTGTGACCCAGTATCTTGGCAAAGATACTAGAGTGGTTTGCCATTTCCTTCTCCAGCTGATTTTATTTTTAAAATATTTTTATTTTTTTATTTTTTGCAGGGCAATGAGGGTTAAGTGACTTGCTCAAGGTCACACAGCTAGTAAGTATCAAGTGTCTGAGTCCGGATTTGAACTCAGGTACTCCTGAATCCAGGGCCGGTGGTTTATCCACTGCACCACCTAGCTGCCCCTCCAGCTGATTTTAAAAATGAGGAACTAAGGAAACAAGGTTAAGTAATTTGCACAGGATCACACAGCTAATAAGTATATGAGGCTAGATTTGAACTCAGGAAGATGAGGCTTTCTGACTTCAGCACTGTGCCACCCAGTTGCCTGCTTTATTTATAGACTTACTGAAATTTTAGTGAAGCCTTTGATATAATGTTTCATGTTATTCCTGTGGAGAAAATTGAATTACATGACATTATGATTAAATGGAGTTAGAACTGGAGCTATAGTTGGATTCCAGGGGTAGTTGTTAATAGATCAATGGATACATGGAAGGAGGTTTCCAACTAAGAGTGTCACAGGGATCTCTGCTTTGCCTTTTGCTTATCCACGTTTTTAGCAGTAGCTTAGATAACAGCATTGATGTTAGATTTATCTAATTTGACAATGACAGAAATCTGGGAAGGATAGCTAACATACTGGATGACAGGGTCAGGTATCCAAAGGATCTTGACAGTCTAGAGAATTATGATGCTTCTAATAAGGTAGAATTATAAATAATAAATGTAAAGTTTACACTTGAATAAAAGAAATCAACTTTGCAATACCAGACTGGGGAATTATTGATAAGCATACATTTTTTTTCTGAAACAAAAAAAGATTGGGGGAGAGGGTTAGTTTTTTGCATGCTTAATATTAGTCAACTATGTCATGGTGCCATCAAATAGTCTAATATGATCTTGGGCTGCATTAACAGTAGCATGGTTTCCAAAAAAACCCCAGACATCATGTCATGGCCATACCAAATCTCATCTGGAGTATTCAGTTCTTTGTGCCACAGTTTAAAAGATGTAAAAACCTTGAGTCTTTGAGTACATGAAGATCAGTTCAACTAACTGCTGATGTTTAGCCTGGAGAATAAAAGACTCAGGGAGCACATGATAGCTGAATATAGGTATTTAGAATGGCTGGCAAGTAGTGGAGGGATTAAATTTGTTCTTTTTGGCTGAAAGGGCACAAGTAGGAGAATAGTGATAATTTCAAAGGAGCCAATGATCTCAATCAAATATTTCCTTTTTTAAGAAATTTTTGGGCAGGGCAATGAGGGTTAAGTGACTTGCCCAGGGTTCCACAGCTAGTAAGTGTCAAGTGTCTGAGGCCGCATTTGAACTCAGGTCCTCCTGAATCCAAGGCCAGTGCTTTATCCGCTGTGCCATCTAGCTGCTCCAATACAATATTTCCTAACCATTGGTGGTGATTTCTTTCATGTATGTGTTGGCCTATGTGGCTGCTAATGCCTCTTCCAACACTCAGATTTGTGATTCTGTGAATTGATTACCCAAGATCATATAGCTAATGGAATTTTTAGACTGTTCTAGAAACCTCCTGCCTCAGGAACCAATAAAGGGTAGAGACTCAATAGGTCTGGGGGAAAACAATTAAATAGTAAATGGAGGGGGCAGCTAAGTGGTGCAGTGGATAGAGCACCGGCCCTGGATTCAGGAAGACCTGAGTTCAAATCCAGCCTCAGACACTTAACCCTTACTAGCTGTGTGACCCTGGGTCACACATAACCCCCATTGCCCTGCAAAAAACTGAAAAAAAAACAAAACAAATAGTAAATGGAACAATTCTTATTGCCTGGTATTTTAGATAATTATCCATATTTTTCAATATAAAAGAGAAAAGAAATCCCTTCTTACAAACTAGTTTAACCCTAGTTGCCAAACTGTAAGAAACAGATAAACTTAGATAGGACTCCGGTCTGATGTAAAGCAGGAAGGCCATTTATTCTCAACCTTGCAAGGACAGGCAAGTACCCCTTCTGGGTACTGCAGATTTTTTTACAGTGAAGTTCTCCTTTTATCTTAAATCTAATGCAAGGTCCCTCCCTCATCTGGGTTCACATCCTTTACTGACATTTCTAAACATATAGACCACCCTCCTTTCCCCCCACCCCCAGATGTGGCACCACAGTGGCTTCCCCTACCCCTGGGATGACCAGACCCTGAAAATTTGTGAATCTTTGTTATCTAATTTTAGAAAACTTCTGTTGACTCAGCAGGGAAAGGGATGGGAAATTTGGGGGAGTGGGAATAAGCTTTTAGGGCTTGAAGTACGTAGTTTGTTCTTATCTGAGAGGAACATGTTTTACAGCTTAATTGTTAACAGCAGTAAAAAAGGAAGGAATGGTGGAGAAGGGAGAGAAGGCCCAGGACTTGAATAATGTATCCTGCCAATTGAGGGAGACACACCATTTCTATCACAAACCTATTGGTATGGTACCCAGTGTTTATTGGTTGAGATTAATGTCACCCACCTGTGTAACAGGTGGTGCAGGGTTGGTGTAATCAGGGCAGAGGAGAACTTTTCTGTTCTCTTTAAGTTTTGAGTATGTTTAAATCGCTTTGTGCTTCACATGCTTTAGTCACTTAGTGCGACTCTGGCTTTGAGAAAGAAGATAAAAGGTGCCAAACCTATCTCAGGTTGCTGAAGGAAAAGACTGGCAAGAAGCCAACTTAAGAAAAGCTGACAATCTCCCTCATGTCCCTAGCTTGCTACACTAGAGATTTTGGTGAACTTCTCCTTGGATGAGCTGAGTTACCTCAGTGAGGTAAGTTAGCTTTTTCATTCTCCTTTGTCTGGTGCATATTCAACAATGTATACTTTCTCTGACTTCTATTTTACTATTTGGATCAATGGCTTTCTTGACTAATTGCTCCATGGGTTCTTTTTGGAACTGATGGGAAAGGTGGGAAAGAGGTCCTACTATTCCCAATTGTGAAAAGCAATCTGAAGTTGTATTGAACCAGAAAATCCTATCTTCTAGATGAATAATATAATTTTAGCCTGCTACCCCCTCTCTCTAAGGAGAGGAGGGTGGCCTCTGGCCCTTCCAAATCCTTCTTGCCCTCCTGGCACAAATCAAGTTATCCCTTGGAGAATAGTGGAAGGAGAGAGGCTAGAGATTTCTATTCTGTCTCCTTTAAAGCCAAAAAACAACACACCTATGCTACAAAATTAGGGATAACTCTTGCCACATTAGAAAAGTTTATATCTTTAGGGCACGAGAATAGCTTTAAAATTTAAAAGCCCTTTATGAAATTTAAAAGCCCTGTCTCATTTGATCCTCTTCCTTATTGAGGGATGCTACTGCTGGTTATATCCATTATACCATAAAAGACCATTTACTATATAGAGGATACAACATTTTACAAGAGAGACTCATGGAATTTCATAAAAGATGTTGTTGTTCTGTCTTGTCCAACTCTTCATGACCATATTGGGAGTTTTCTTGGTAAAGATACTGGAGTTATTGCCTTTTTTTTTTCTTTAGCTCATTTTACAGACAAGGAAACTGAGGCAAACTGGTTAAGTGATTTACCAACAGTTACACGGCTATTAAGTGTCTGAGGCCAGATTTCAACTTAGTCCTTTTTAATTACAGGCTCAGTGCTCTATCCCTTCTGCCACTCAGCCGCTCCTGATTGAAAATTGTGAGTCAGAATAAGGGAACTGATAGAGGGTTAATTTAAGTTTCAGGAAACCCAATTCACTGGAGTCTAGGTACTAGAAATAGCAGGAGGGAAGCAAAATCTAGCAGCACACCCTATATAAACATGTGAAAGTTCTATACTCCAACGGTTTGAAGAATACCCTTTAGTTGGTGAAGTGGGTAGGAAAGAGACAGAGAGAGAGAGAGAGAGAGAGAGAGAGAGAGAGAGAGAGAGAGAGAGAGAAGGAGGGAGGGAGAGAGAAGAGGGAGACAAGAGAGACTGGAGAGAGAATAAGATGTGTTCTTGTGTCCATTTTATGATATGTTTAAAAGCAGTTCTTAAATTGTTTTCAGAACAGTCTTAAGAAGTCAGAAGATGTTATTGTTATGCTTTCTACTTTACTATATATTTCTCCTGTGAATTTAGCAACTGAACACAAGCAAACAAATAGACATTATCTTGCCATTGTATTGAAGCAAGGAAATATTTCTGTGATTAAAGGAGATTGCCACCTTGATTGCCTTCATCTCAGCTAAAATTCTACCTTCTCCAAGAAACATTTCTTTATCCCCAGTAATACTAGAAACTCCCATCTATTTGCTTATCTCTATTTCATCCTTATATATTTTGTTTGTACATAGTTGTTTTCATGTTGTGCACATTAAACTGTTCTGTCCTTGAGAAAAGGGACTGTCTTTTGCCTTTTTTTTTGTATCCTCAGCACTTAGCACAGTACCTAGCACATGTTGTTCAGTCATTTCAGTTGTGTCTGATTCTTTAACCCCATTTTGGTTTCCTTGGCAAAGATACAGGAATGGTTTGCCCTTTCCTTGTCAAACTCACTTTATCAATGAGGAACTGAGGCAAACAGGGTTAAGTGACTTGCCCAGGATCACATAGCTATTAAGATTCTGAGCTATATTTAAACTCAGGAAGAGGAGTCTTCCTGACTTCAGGCCTGGTACTCAGTCCACTGTGCCAATTACCTGCCCACCTAGCATGTAGTAGATGATTAATAAAGGCCAGAGGACAAACTCATTTAAAAGAAAACAAAGGAGAAAAACACATCTCAGAAGTTCTTATAAAGAAAGTGAAAATAAAGTCTACAAACATAGAGGCTGGACAAAAATGCAGTGGAATGAGGAAAATAAGTAAAGAATCAAGAATTTGTTAAGTGCCCATTATGTTCTAGTTACTATGCTAAGGGCTTTACAAATATTATCTAATGAGAATATATCTGGTGAAACTGGACATTTCTTTTTTTCACATGAGAACATTATCTCCTTCTCCTTTTCCCTTTTAAAGTATGACATGTCCCCATGATTTTCTCTTTTCCCATGCTGGTGTGTCATTTGAAATGATATGGGGGTGTCAGTCTCTGTTCTAGGTTTTAGGGAACTTAGCTGGGATTTCTAATATTTATACTTATAAATTAGAGGCTATAGCACCAGTCTTTTGGCATTAAGCATTTATTAAAGTATATTAAATGTTAGTAAAGAGAGAGCACATGGCTTTGAAAGTTCAGAAGCCCTACATTACCTAGGATAGAGAGAGAGAGTGAGGGGGCCCCATGGCTGCCTCCTCCAGTGTCCCAGGCCAAGGAACTGTGAGAGAGTGTAAGTTCCCTTACATCTGGAGAAGAGGTGGCCCTTACACAGTGCTCAAAGCTAACTGACTAGCATCATTCAAATCTATTGGTTTACTGGACTTAAGGGTGGTCCATATTAAAATGAGCAGTATATGCTGAGGTCAGAGTCCAGAGGACAGACCCTCTGAAGGGAAAAAAATCTTTCAGGTAGGTGTGGTTATAAAATCTATTGAGAGTTCAAGTTCCAACTTTACTGACTCTGGGATGGCCTTAAAAGAAGTCAGGCAAGGATCTGGAGTTAGGCCCTTGAAAGTGTGTGTGTGTGTGTGGGGGGGGGGGCTCTCTGGGACGCCCCCCCCAAACCCATTATTTTCTCACACCGGATAGCATACAACATGCAGAAAAATTTTCATAGAGAGGCAGAGATTATCTAGTCACAACAAAAATCATTGTTTTAGGTGAAAGTACATGAGAAATGCACAAAAGATGGTCCTTCTGTTCTGTTCCATAGGTTGATAACATTGGAAAATAACTAATAGGACAGAATGTATTAAACTAGGCTGCAACACAGGGGCTCAATGAACAATAACATAGGGTGCTGCCAATTGTGAACCAGTAATATGTTCTCGATGGATGCTGAATACCTGGGTGAAAAGCTCCTCATTTCCATTATCCTGGAGTAAAAAGGGCATGAATTTTCCTACCGGGAAAGCAGAAACAAGCATGGTTTCCAGGGCAGGGATGATTGATGGAGAGCTGAGCAAATAATGTAAAACATTAGGCAGAGTTTTCTCCTTGCTGGATGTAGATGTGAGTCATGGAAGCAGTAACTCAGAAATGTTCTTAGATAAGCAGTAGCCCTCACCCATCAGAGTCGGCTTGGTGAATCGTATGAAGCATTAATGACACGTGGTTCTTATCTTTACATTTTCCATCACATCCAGAAGCAATTGGAATAGGTTGACAACGTAGCCTCCCTCTAGCAAATGTGGCAATGAGGAGCTGAAGCATCCTGAGTGTGTTTGGAATGTGTAACTTCTATTCAAAGTTGGTTTTCTCTTGTGGTTTTCAAATATCTCACCTGTAGGGGCCCATGGACTTGGCTGGATGTCTACTGAGGCCATTTTGTAAACTCACTCTTTTTTTTTTTTTATCCACCAGTAAGAGGGGTATATACATTTATTATGTGTGTACTAGATGCCAGGCATTATGCTAAGCAGTTTACAAATATTTTCTCATTTGATCCTCGCAACAACTACCCTGGGAGTTAGGTGCTATTATGATTCCTTATTTAACCGACTTGTATGGGTCACACAACTACGATGTGTCTGTTCTCCTTCAATTTTCCCTCCAATCAACTGTACCCAAAGCTCAGCATCCCTTCTCTTTTCTAGGAATATTCAGGCTAAAAAGCAAACAAAAAGACTGAATGATTTAAAGATATAATGAACAGTTTCTGAATGAAGTGTTTATTCAACATTATTATATGAAAAGGACTATCCTAAACAATAGGGACCCCGAAAGTCAGATAGTCCTTGCTCTCTAGGAGATCATATTCTAATGGGGAAGATGACACATGAGGAAGATTTTAGCTGCAAGTTAGTTGCAGGGGTTCCATGGTTTTTAGGGTGCAGCAGAAAAGCAGATGACAATGTGCCTTCTTTAGTGCAACTTCCACTGATAAAAACAGTTCAGTTTATGACTCTTCAACAGGTCCCTAGCTGATGGCTAGAAATGTTAGGAATGTTAGGGAATTCTCCTCTGGGTAAAAATAAAAATGTGTATGTCGCATTACCAGTAGTAAGACTCATTTATTCTATGTATTTTCCAGTGCATTCTAATCTATGTAACATCTTTGACCTCTATTTGCTATCAGTTTGTTTTAACAGGTTTATTTACTACTCAATATTTGTGATGGTCTTTCTGTAACTAGAATCAGTGGGAAGAATGTCAAGCCTTTGGCCATATGGCTCAGGGCACTCCTTTCCCCTTAAAGGGAAAGCCAAAAATGCAACTTGAACTAAAAATTATTTCCCTGTGACTATCAATATTTAGGAGAACAGTGAGATATAAATATAATTCTGCATTTTATTTCTGAAGAGAGAAGAATAAAGTAAGCCACACAGTCCCAAGCTCCTGTTGTTCTCAAGACTGGAATCAACAAATCCCTTGGATATGGATAGGCACGATTCCAGAGACAGCTATTCTCACCTCACTACATTGGACTACATTTAGTACAAATGAACTACATTTAGACAAACCCATGTGTATTCATATCACCTCCACAAACACACATCCCCTACATGTAAAAGCAGGAAAAAGGCCAGATTTTATCTCTAAGATAGCCTATGGGTTGATTGAGGCTGGCTCATTCTACTGTTGGAATAAATATGTTTTATTGTGAAAAGAGTTTAAAACAAATGAAAACAAAACAAACAAACAAAAAATCATGAGACAGTTTTAACCTCTGTGTAGCAAAAAGAACAATAGCAGGGTATCTTGCTACCTGGGTAGCTTACTTTTTGTGTTTATTACAGTGTTCCCAATGTCACCTAAAAAGGATATTTTTTAAAAAATAGTCTGTATAATAGGATTCTTGATTTTTTTAGGCAAAGAATACGGGAAAGAATAAGCCTGTTTAGGTTTGATGCTATGCCACAAAGTTAGCCACAGCTGTTTCTGTGATAACCCTCTTTGGAGTCCTTCTTAGGCATTCTTAGGACAGATATTGGGAGAAACAGAAAGCAGAGAGTTTTTGTGGGGACTTTTGCATGATGAGAAATATTTTATTATATAGTTGATGCCCCAAGGCACCTGCAGGAGTGACAAGCTTCAAAAAAAAATTGTTTTTCAGCACTCTTTCCAGAGTGAGAAATTGGTCTAGGGAAATACTGTTCTGAGCCTCTTATTCAGGTCTGTGTGCCATTAGCAATGTGTTGGGATGGGGCAGGATGATAATGACCCCATTCAAGTATGCTCTTGAGTTATAAACTGGGAATCATATAATAAATAACTGTTCCACACTTTCAGACATAGCCCTTTGAGCTTTCAAGATCCATTTTGATTCTCTTCCCCTTGGTCAGCTCACACTGAGTGTTATCTGCCTCTTTCTTTTTCTTTCAAACCTGTGATTCTCATGTATAACCAATATCAAATTGCTTCTCATTTCAGGGAGGGGAGAGGAGGGAAGATGAGAAGAGAATTTGGAACTCAAAATTTAAAAACAAAACAAAACAAAACATCTAAAATTGTTTTACATGCAATTGGAAAAGTATTAAAATTCAAACCTGTAATTCTCTTAGTTTCTATACTAATATGACAGGTTGTTTGTAATCTGAGCAAAGAAGGGATACATGTTCCAACCAGGATGGACACTGAAGAATTCAGGGATATGATTAGAAAATTTAATTCACTAAAATTTAAATGAACAACAATTAATACAGTTTGGATGTGATAAACAGTTCCTTAGAGAATACCTTTAAATGTGTTTTTACTGAATCAATTGTACGTTCTAAAGCCCATAATGGTACCTTATAATTGATTTCAATAATGGTGTTACCTTATTTGGGGAGAATATTTGGATGAAAATTAGGGTATCAATTAGAAAGGTGCATTGGGTAGGAAAGAATCTGTCAGATTTACCTAAGCCCAGGTATTTTTCAGTTACATAAACTGAGGACAGAGAGCACTTGTATGGCAGAATTAGGATTTTGAAAGATTTCAGTAAGCTGGAGTAATAGTGCTAATATAAATAAATGGAATTTAATAAGGAACAATTTGAAGTCTCTGCTGTGTTCAAAGGGGAAACAACATGTTAGGGTGAAAAGAAGAGGGGATTTGGAGTCAGGGGATCTGGATTCAAATCTATGATTTTTATATCTCTGATATTTTTAAAGTTGTTTTATTCCATATATATCCATAGATAGATAGAGATAGTGTTAGAGATAGAGATACAGCTATACCTATATACATACATATGTACATACACACATGTGTGAATGCATACATATACACACAAATGTGTGCACACATATGTGTGTATATATGCACATACATACTATCATCTATCTTTGTATCTATGTATTGTGTAATTTAAAATTCTAAATGTGGATTCTAATCTGTTCCCCCAGTTTTGGGGGAAACTAACTAAAACCACTGATAAAACGAGTTTAGGTTAGTGAGCTGGTCAACTATAACAAGGCAAAATTTATAATGTCCTGCTTTTGGCATCGTAATATAATCAATTTGTAAGTGCTCAAAAGGTGTATATGCTAGAGGACGCCCTCCATAAGCTTTGGCCTTAAAAACATACTGATTATAAGACTGACATGTGGAGCAGCCAAGCAGATTCGAGATGCTGTATTAGTCACACCTGGTGCTATCCAGATTCTCTTAATAGAGTCTACAATGCCTTGTGTACCAAAATGGCCTTTTCTGTGAACAGAGAGGCATACCTGTTGGTAGAATTTACGGGGAAGAAATGGCTTACCTTCCAGAGACACCCAGATGCCATTGATCTGTTTCTCCTTAAATTTCTTTTTCCACTTTTCTACTTCACAATCATCATAGGTTAGGTTGGAAGGAATATCCTCAGAAGGTGAAAGGTTAAATACATGTTCAGGAGCTTCTAATGCAGCAAGCTTGGCTGCAGAATCAGCTCGTGCATTTCCCTTTGAAACAGGATCACTATTACCTGTGTGGGCAGGGCAATGTACAACGGCTATGGAAGAAGGCAGTTTCAGGGCATCTAAGAGGTCCTTGATAAGGTACCCATTTCCAATAGCCTTGCCTGAGGATGTTAGGAAGCCTCGTTGACGCCAAATCATACCAATAAAGTGGCATATGCCAAAGCCATATTTCGAGTCAGTAAAAATAGTGGCACTCTTACCTTTGGCTATGTTACAGGCCTGTGTAAGAGCCACAAGTTCAGCAACCTGTGCACTAAAATGGGAAGGCAGAGAAGCTGTCCAGAGGGTGTCATAATCAGAAACTACAGCAGCTCCAGTAAAACGGGTTCCCTCTCTCATAAATGAGGAACCATCTGTATAGAGGACAAGATCAGGATTTTCTAAAGGTGTATCAAAAAGATCATCATGGGGTTTTTCAGCCATATCAACTAAAGAAGCACAGTCATGCAACAGTTCCCCTGAGAATGGTAAGTTAGGGAGTAGTGTTGCTGGATTAAGAACTGTGCAGCGTTTTTTTTGTTTTGTTTTGTTTTTTTTAGTGAGGCAATTGGGGTTAAGTGACTTGCCCAGGATCACACAGCTAGTAAGTGTTGCACCTAGCTGCCCCTGTGCAGCGTTTTAAAGTGATATTCTCATTACCTAACAGGGTTATTTCATACTTAGCCAGCCTTTGATCTGAAAAGGCTTGTGTCCTGTGACGTAGTTAGAGCGCCTCCACTTTGTGAGGGCATTGCACAGTTAGAGGGTTACCTAGGACCAAATCAGAGGCTTTTTCTTCCAAAAGGGCTGTGGCTGCCACTGCTCTAAGGCAAGGTGGCACTCCAGCCGCTACAGGGTCCAGCTGAGTTGAATAGTAGGCTATAGGGTGTTGGTTAGGCCCCAGTGACTGAGTCAGAACTCCAGAAGCCACCCCCCTTTGTTCATGCACAAAGAGAGTGAAAGGCTTACTATAATCTGGTAGTCCTAGGGCAGGTGCTGATAACAAGGCCCGTTTTAATTCTTTTATGGCTGAGAGATGCTGGGGATCCACCTGTAAAATGTCTGGAACAGAACTTTTTGTAAGAGCTATGAGAGGTTTAGTAGTTTCATCAAAAGAGGGTATCCATTGTCTACAGTACCCAGCTGCTCCCAGAATGGCTCTTAATTTCTTCTTAGTAGAGGGGGCAGAAAGTTGTTGAATGGCCTGGACTTGCTTAGAGGAGACAAAGCGAGTTCCAGCAGCCAGAATAAATCCTAAATATTCCACCTGGGGTAAACACCATTGTACCTTTGACTTGGACACTTTATGGCCTCTCTTGTGCAGCTCTAGTAGTAAGTGACGGCTATCTTCTTGACAAATTTCAGCATTAGGGGAGGCTAAAAGTAAGTCATCAACATGTTGTACTAGTGTGGAGCCTTTAAAGGTAATGGAGGCCAGATCCTGCCGTAAAATTTGGGAAAATAATGTGGGACTGTCTACAAATCCCTGTGGGAGTCTAGTCCAGGTCCACTGTCTATTTTTCCAGGTAAAAGCAAATAAATATTTGAAGTCCTCATGTACTGGTATGGAGAAAAAGGCAGAGCAGAGGTCTACCACTGTGAAACATGTAGATTCATAGGGAATGGAAGAAATTATGGTAGAAGGGGAAGCCACTATAGCATGTTTAGGGATAACATAATTATTAATTGCTCTAAGATCTTGCACAAAACGATAAACAGGTTTACCATCTGGCCCAGGCTTGGGTTTTTTAACTGGCAAAATGGGAGTATTGCATGGAGAGTGATGACATGGAATAATAATACCCTGGCTTTTCAAAGCCTCAATTATAGGTGTGATCCCTTCTATTGTTTCCCTAGACAATGGATACTGTGGAATGGAGGGGGATGGTCCCCCCTTAACTTTAAAGGTAACAGGCATGGCAGACTTAAGGAGCCCCACCTCATTAGGGGATGAGGCCCATAAAGACTCAGGAATGTCAGAGGGAATTTTGGATACTTCCCTTACTGTTCCTTGAGCTTCTGTAAGTAAAATTGGTAATAAATGAACAGTATCCTCTGGCAATTGTAGGGAGACAGCCCCATCTGGAGCACAAGATATGGTTGCTCTAAGCTTGCAAAGGAGATCACGACCTAATAAATTTACAGGGGCATCAGGCATGAGTAAGAACGAATGTTCCATTGTTAAGGGCCCCATAGATACCATGTGAGGATTCAATTTTGCCACTCTCTGGCTCTTTCCTGAGACTCCTACTACATTCAAAAATCCTACCGGTCTACACCCAGCATCTGGTTTGCTTACTAAAACTGATTTAGAAGCTCCTGTGTCTAGCAAACAGTCATAATACGTGTCCCCTACTTTGAGGGTCACATGAGGTTCATTACTCTGGGGAGTTGAATGGACTGGCACAAGTGCATTCAAAAAATCCGGATCTGGGAATATGTTGCTTTCATTATCTATGTTCCATTCCTCCCCTTCCTCTTGTCAATCCTGTGCCCCCCTTTGAGGGAGTCCACGGTTACCCTGATTCTGGTTCTGTCCTTCTGTTCCTCCCTGATAGGGTCTACGGTTATTCTGATACTGTCTCTTTGTATCCCCCTGAAAAGATTTATATCCATTTTGATTCTGCCTGTAATAAGGGTTATAATTACTCCGGTTGTTTCCTTTCTGATAAAAGTTTCCAAAATTATTTGATTTCTCCCAAAGAATTCCTCAAGGCTCTCGGTCATTGTCCTCTTAAGGTCTTGTTTTCTAGTTCTACATTCCCTCAAGAAGTGTCCTTGTTTTTTGCAGTACTCACAAAATTTAGGGGGTTGATAACGATTTTCAATTTTCCAGTTTCTCTGCCCTTTTGTTTCCTGTACTGGAGCTAAAATGTCCTGTCTGTTCCTTTCTTCTCTCTCATTTCCTTCGTAAATATATGTTGCTATTTCTTTAAGTCTGTCAGGACTCAAACTATTCCACCCAGGACATTGCTTTTTAAAATATTTTCGAATTTCTGGTAAGGACTGGTTTACAAAATGAGAGCAGATAATATGGGCGTCTCTACTGTCTAATGGGTCTAGTCTAGCATGTTGCCTGGCATACTTACACAGCCTGTAATAAAATCTATTAGGTCTCTCATCAGGTCCCTGAACTGTATCTATAAATTTTTGCCAGTTATCAGTCTTTCTAATACAGGATTCCATTGCCTTCAGCAATGTTTCCCTTGCATCTTTCAACATATCAAAATGCTTAGGGTTATTGGGGTCCCAGTCAGGGTCTTGAATAGTCCACCCAATATTAACCTTTCCTGTGGCTTCCAGGCTGTTTGCTGCAGCTACTATATCTGCTCTTTCTCCTGGGGACAATATTGTTTCCATAAGGTCAGTAACATCATTCCAAGTGGGCTGATATGCTCTAAAAATTGCTCTAAACTGCCTGATAACTGCTGTGGGATCTTCATCAAATTTAGGAGTGCTTTGTCCCCATAAAGCGAAATCCTTGGGTGTAAAAGGTGTGTATTGTCTGAGCTTACATATAGTACCTTTTTGACCATGGGCGAGGATCTCTTGAAGGGGAAAAATTTTTACTTTCTCTGTCTCCTCTACAGGGGAATCATTTCTTTCTTTCTGTATTTGTTTGTTTGGCATGGAGGAAGTAGATGGCGAGGGAATAAGAGTTGGGTCATTTGGAATTTCAGTCTGAACAGCCTTGGATTGAGTTGTATTATTGGGTGTTTCGGTTTGGGAGGCCATGTCTTTCTGCCAGTTTATTGTTTCAGTTTGGGAGGCAGACTCAGATGTAAACTGGGGACTGGATTTTCTTCGTCTTATATTTTTAGTATGATAATTTTCGCTTGCTCTGGCCCAGATTTTCCAATAACGTAAATGTTCGGGTGGACATCTACTTAGGGTTCTTTGCAAATGCCTCAATGTTTGGGGATCAAATGACCCACATTTGGGCCATTCTTCCTGTAATTCCTCATGCCACATAAAACACAGTCTGATAAGCTCTCCTCTGGTCATGGTTCTATTTAGTCTAAGTTTTCCCTCATTCCAATCCATAAGTAGCTTTCCTAATGGGGAATCATCTTTATTCTAATATTATCTAGGGCATGCCAAATTCTCCATACCACACCACAAAGCCCCACAAAACCAAAAAGAGTAATAAAAATATATTCAAATTCAAACTGGCCAACATCTCTGATTAGTGAAGGTAAAGCTAGAAAAGGGGTACTTAGGATGTTTAAAAGATACATTTGAAATTTAAAACAGCCTATACTTGGTAGTTCTTTACAATTTAAGGGGACAGGGGAGGGGAAATCTTACCCAATCAGAAGATCAGAAGATGAACGTTTGGTTTTCTTCTTTGTGGTCAGCCAAACTGTGTAATTTAAGATTCTAAATGTAGATTCTAATCTGTTCCCCCAGTTTTGGGGGAAACTGACTAAAACCACTGATAAAACGAGTTTAGGTTTTTAAGGGTTTATTGGAAAATAGAAAGAAAAAGATTGAGAACAGAATTCCAACAGCCTGGCATTCCTCTTTCCTCAAATTTCCTGTGAAGTCCTCTGCCACCACCATCAAGTCAGGAACCCAAAAAGCCCCAGAGCTCTCCGCGCAGGCTCCCTTTCCTCCTTCCTGTCTCCTCCCAGACTATAGGAGGCTTCTCAAGTTGATTGGCTGGTAGCCTTGATAGACAGCACCCATGAGCAAACGTCATTTCCTGACACCAAGGAAAAGCTACAATGCCTCTGAGGCATTTTCCTCATGGTGGAGCTTTCACACAGCAAGTCTCCAGTAGGTGGCATCATTCCAATCATTACAGTATCTATGTATCATGTATCTAATCTATCTATCTATGGCAAGGCACTAGGGATGGAGTAAGGGAGAGGTCAGGAAAAAGGCCTCCTATAGGATTTAATATTTTGACTGAATCGAAAAGTCAGAGATTTGAAACCAAAGGTTAAGAGGACGAACATTCTATGCATGAAGGCTAGCCAGTGAAAACACATGGAGAAAAGAGATGGAAAGCTGTGTGTAAGGAACAGTAAGTAGGCTAACATGGCTCAACCATAGTGTTCATGCAGGGGTGTAATGTGTTAAAGAGTGGAATTACTATTTTATTTTATTTTGCACTTGACTCAGAATTTAAAAACTGACTGGTGAAGGTAACAAGCAGTCTAAATATGTTGGAGGCAAACATCCCCAAGACTCTGATTTTACATTTTTAATAGTCATTGAAATATTATATAATATATTGTTAGAGGGAATCTCTTGTCTCTATCTAGGCTCCCTTGTTCTAGGCAAAGGGGTTACTTACAAAAATCCAGATAAGGAAGGGGGAGAAGGGAAGGTTTAATACTAAGTTATGTAATACTTAAAAAATCTTTTTGTATCTTTTCCCCTATTACTTGTTGTTTTTCTTTTTTCAATTGTCAGAGCCACAAAAGCCACCTCTATTCCTTCCATGTGCTCTCTCTCTCTCTCTCTCTCTCTCTCTCTATATATATATATATATATATACACACACACACACACACACACACACACACACACACACACACACACACACATATATTATGTAGTTTTAATTTATTTAGTTACTGGTTAAGGAACCATGAATGAAGGCTTTAATTTTAGTCTCCCCTGGAGTTCCATGAGTTTAGTACTGGTACTCTGGATGTTTATCTATATCTATATTTACAGTATATACTGACAAGACAAGTTCAAATAAGGTGTTAAATACATGTTAAATAAGGTTGAAAAATCAAAGAAAAGTAATCTTTGTATAATCTTGATTTATGGTTTTATGTGCCATCCCATATTTCTGTTCTATTTTATATATGCTAATATCCATTTTATTTGGTGTTTATTAAGTTTAGAATAAAAAGAAACCAAAGTAAAAAACCAAAGATTTTGGAATGAAGATGAATTTAGCCCAACCAATTTATGAACACTCAAAAATAAACCACAAGGACAATGAACAGCTGTAAAATGAACCAAATCTTTTAGCTATCCTCTTTTTTTAATCAATGAGATGAAAACAAGATATTTGAAAATGAGAACCCTAAGATCTCAAAATTTGAAGTGATATAGGAAGAAAAGAATATGGCTATAACACAGGAAGAGCAGGTGGTTTAGAACAAGAAATCCATGTGTGGAAAAAATAATGATAGGCAGTTTCTTGATAAAGAAATTAGAATAATTTATAATCATATGAAATAATCATTATTGGTTAGAAAAAAGCAAATTCAAACAACCTTCAGATATCATTTTGCACTCACAAGATTGGCTGAAATGGTTTAAGCAGAAAGTAACAAATTTTGGAGGGAGTGTGGAAAAATTCGGATATTAATTCATTTTTGGTGGAATTGTGAACTGTTCTAATCATTTTATAGAAAAATAAGGAATTATTCCCATAGAGTTATTAAACTGTCTATAACTTTTAAACTAGCAATCCCATGACTAAGTCTATTTCCAAAGATGATTAGGGAAATAGATGTTCTGAAATATTCATAGAAGTTCTCTTTGTGGTGACAAAGAAGTGGAAATTACAGGGCTTTGTCCCATAAGTTAAAAATTCAATAAATAAAAACTTTATAAAAATAATGATACAATTTTCAAAGTTTTTAGGGATTTCTGATATCTGATACCTGAAAGATAACAAATGATAGGCAAAATAACTACAGATTATACCTTTATTGAATGATCTATACATTGATTGGGAGTCATCAAATATAATAGATATAGACTTAGAAGGAACCTAAAGTTAATGTTTAGGAACTGGATCTCCAATCACTAATGGTATACTATTAAGTTTAATTTGAATTATTGACATTTTATCTATCACTTTTTTTTTAAGTGAGGCAATTGGGGTTAAGTGACTTGCCCAGGGTCACACAGCTAGTAAGTGTTAAGTGTCTGAGGCCGGATTTGAACTCAGGTACTCCTGACTCCAGGGCCGGTGCTCTATCCACTCCATCATCTAGCTGCCCCTATCTATCACCTTCTTAAGTCTACATAATTAACAAAGCAATGAACTAATACCCCATTTGTGTTTTTCAATTTCTGAAGTATAAATGCTTACAAAGAAAATGTAATCATTGGCACTCATGAGTGATATGAGCTGGTTTCAACACACCCCTGCTTAGAGATCATCAAGTTTAATACCCTCCTTTTACAAAAAAAAAAAAAAAAAAAAAAAAAAAAAAAAAGCTGACAAGAATAGTAAATGGCAGAGAAAGAATCTGAATTTAAATCTGCTGCCCTTTCCAATGTGGTATCTTGCCATTGTATCTATTGTTTCTTACAATAACAAAACATTTAACTCAACAGAGCAAAATGCTATTGTAAAGGATTTCAGGTAACAAGGTTTCTTCCATGTGGATGTTAAGATCATACAAGAAGAGATGTAAGAATAGATATATTATTTGTCAATCATCTGCCTAACAATATCAACTGAGGCATAAAATGGACAATTAGTTCCCCCAAAGTTTTCACTAGTGTGGTGGAAAATGTTCAGCACAGAGCCAACAGGAGAGATCCCCAAAATAGTGAATTCCTCTACATGTTCCAATATGGAGAGGATATTGTGATAATTGAATCAAGCCTCATAATATTAGAGATTCAAATCACCACCAAAGAGAGCAGAAAGACTGTTGCCAAACATGAGTCCAATTCCAAATTATATGATTATTTTACACAGATGAAAATTTAATAACAGAAAAGCAAGCCACAGAATATGTTTTGACAACTGTTTTTGAAAAAGACCTAGCGAGTCTCAAATGCAAAGAGAGGGTGTTAACCATTTTGAACATCATCCAGATAGTCTGCACCTATCTTTGTGCCCTGAAATATAAATGTTAATCTCTGTCCTGGTTGAAGATTTTAGAGAACAATTTTTACAAGGCTTATTTTAATTCTTCATATAGCTGAGTGTCTGTTGAGATGGATCAACAGATAAGAATGTTTTTTAAAGCTATTAAAGGGCCAAGTAATACCAGGTGGAAGACAAATTGTATCTAGTATCCAACAGGACAGAGCAAATAAATTGGATTTCATTTGAGAAAGTACTCAAATAATACAAATCTGTTCAAGTAGACAAATACACAGAAATGTAGATTATCATTCATTCTTGAAGTGATGATATATTGCTGCAAATCATGGAACACTTCCATCACCAATGAACGGAAATTGTGTGCATTCTAAAAAATAACAAAGGGAAAATTTCTTTAACCTATACCTTGAACACTGTTCCTGCCGCACCCCCAATTTTCACATAAACCAGAAAATCAAGCAACCAAAGGGTGATTAAGTGATAAAATTAATTGCTTATGATAAGTTGCATATTTTAAAAATATTTGTTATAGCCTTCACATTTGCAAAATATCAAAAGTGGTCATTGTTAATAAAGTTCTTTAATTACTATTTAAGAGGAATAGCATTTGATGTTTTCATCAGTGAATTGAATTATATAATATCTATAAATGAATACCAAGATTTTGGGGGAAAATGCAAATGTTTTTGTTCAGTGGTGTCTGGCCCATTTGGAGTTTTCTTAGCAAGAATATTGGAGTGATTTGCTATTTCCTTCTTCAGCTCATTTTACAGATGAAGAACAAAGGAAAATAGGGTAAGTGGCTTTCCCAGGATTATATAGTTACTATTATCTGAAGACAGATTTGAACTCATCAAGATGAGACTTCCTAACTCCAGACACAGCATTCTAACCACAGCCCAACTGAAATGGGCCAAGTAGGATTTTCCATGATTGTCTGAACTGCCTTGACATGACAATATGTTTAATGAGAATTATTGAATTAAGGAGGGAAGCAATAATTGTAGATGGAGCTAAGATGGTGGACCTCCAGATAAATCGGTCCACTCACTCCCAAAAATGCCATAAAAAACAAACAAACAAAACAGAGCAGCCAAATGTACATAAGAACAGAGTGAGACTATTTTCCAGCCAAATATGGCAATTGAGATTACCTGCTGATCAGGCTGAGAGAGGAGCTCAGAATGAGGTCCAAATCCAGCCAAGAACAGACAGTGCTTCCGGGAGCTCAGAGTTTTAAATGCCAGAAGCTTCTTCTGAGGCTTGGCTCACTGACTGGTGACAGGGTTCAGCCATTGGCCAGGGCTAATTGGCTGCAGTCTTTTCTGGAGTTGCAGTGAAGTGCCCTGGTTCTGAACCAATGTGCTGAATCGAGTGGTGGCAGCCCAGTGCGAGAGGGGCACAGGCATGCCAAACTTCTGACCATAGAGAATTGGATTTCAATTAGACATCTGCTTCCAGCTAAGATGAGTAGGCAAAAAAGACAGCTTCTTTGGGAGAGGGGTAAACCAGAATACATGCTCAGAAGAAGATAATAACAAAGTCAAAGCTCCAACATCCAAGGCTTCCAATAAAAATATGATTTGGTCTCAGCCCATGGAGCACTCAAAAGGGACTTTGAAGAGAAAGTAGGAGAGATGTAGGAAAGAATTGAAAGAGAAATGAGAGCAATGCAGGAGAGTCATGAGAAAAAAAGTCAACAGCTTGAAAAGCCAAATGGGAAAGGAGATACAAAAGCTCTCTGAAGAAAATAATTGCCTAAGAATTAGGATTGAACAAATGGAAGCTAATGAATTTATGAGAAACCAAGACACAGTAAAGCAAATACAATTGAATTTAAAAAAATTGAGGGCACTATGAAATATCTCCTTGCAAAAACAGTTGACCTGGAAATTAAATCCAGGAGACAATTTGAAAATCATTGGACTACCTGAAAACTATGATTAAAAAATGAGCCTAGACATCATCTTCCAAGATATTATCAGGGGAAATTGCCCTGATATTCTAGAAGCAGAAGGTAAAATAAAAATTGAAAGAATCCACAGATCACCTCCTGAAAGAGATCCCAAAAAGAAAAACTTCAGGAATATTATAGCCAAATTCCAGAGCTCCCAGGTCAAAGAAAAAATGTTGCAAGCATCTAGACAAAGGAATTCAAATACTGTGGAGCTAGAAGTAAGGATAAAACAAGATCTAGCAGCCTCTACATTAAAGCACCAGAGAACATGTAATATGATATTGCAGAGGGCAAAGGAACTGAAACTATAGCCAAAAATTACCTACCCAGCAAAACTGACTACAAATTTTCAGGGGAAAAATGGGACTTCAATGAAAAAGAGGACTTTCAGGCATTTGTGATAGAAAGACCTGAACTGAATAGAAAATATGACTTTCAAATACAAGATCCTAGAGTAGCATAAAAAGGTAAACAGGAAAAAGAAATCATGAGGGATATTAAAAGATTAAACTGTTTACATTCCTACATGGGAAGATAATACCTCTAACTCACAAAATCTTTCTCAGTATTAGAACAGCTGAAAGGAATGCACTTAGACAGAGGGCACAGGTGTGAATGGAATATGAAGGGATGATATCTGTAAAGCATTTATTTTTTGTTTATCCTTGCTTTTTGTGGGGCAAGCAGGGTGAGGTGGCTTATGTCTGGAACTGGATGGGGGCTCAGGGCCTCCCGGGTCCTGGGCTGGTGCTTTGTCCACTGTGTCACCTAGCTGACCCATAATGACACCTTTAAAATAAAGTTAAGGGGTAAGAGGAATACACTGGAAGAAAAAGAAAGGGAAAGGGAGAGGTGGATTGGGGAAATGTAGTTCACATAAAAGTAACAAGCAAAAGCTTATGGAGTGGAGAGGAAGATGGGGAAGGAGCGTGCAAGTGAGTGAGCCTTACTATCATCAAAATTGGCTCAAAGGGGGAATAATATACACAATCAGGAGGGTATAGTAAGATATCTTGCCCTGTGGGAAAGTGGGAGGGGAAGGAGATTGGGGGGAGAGCTGAAGGAAGGATGGGCAGATTGGGGATTGGGACAGTAAAAAGCAAAACTTTTGAGAAGGGATAGGGTGAAGGAAGAGAGAAAATAGAGGAAATATCAAGGGGTAGGAAAAAGAAGGAGGGTAATACAGTTAACAATAGTAACTGAAGGAAATGATAAGCAGGGAGCTATCAGAAGGACATATGAAAAATGCAAACCATCAACAGAAATAGAACTGATGGTATCTGAATACAGATTGCAGTATAATTTTATTTGTTATCACCTTTCTAAAGGTATTTTGTCTATTTTCTTTCACAACCGGACTAAGAAAATGTTTTGCATAACTGAACATGTATGACTTATGTTGAATTTCTGGGTTTCATAGGGAGGGTTGAGAAGGGAGGGAAGAAGACAATTTAGAACACAAAGTTTTAAAAAAAATCAATGTGAAAAGTAATGATGAGTAGGGGGAGTTCAAAAACACCTGTAAGGATTTACATGATCTGATGCTGACTGGGAGGAGCAGAAGCAGGAGAACATTATATACAGTAACAGCAAAATTGTGAGATGAACAAAGGTGATAGACTTGGCTCTTTTTAGCAATGCAATGGTACAAAACAATTTCAAAGAACTTCATAATATAAAATATTCTCAACATCACGAAAAAAAGAACTGTGGTTTATGAGTGCAGACTGAACCATACTGTTTCTAAAAAAATGCTGCTGTGAAATATCTTTGAAGAGGTTTTTCTTGGATAACACTTTCACAGTGTAGTTTTGCTATTAAATTGTTGGGTCACAAAAAATGTTACTTTACCTTTCTTGTCTTCAGTTCCTTATCTGTAGTACTAAAATGAATGGACTTTTGGAAATGAGACATAATGGAAAAAGCCTGTAACTTGGAGTCAGAGTGCCTGAATTGAGATGCTGCCTCTGCTACCATCACTTACATAACCTTGGGCAAGTCACTCAACATTTGTAACCCTCAGTTTCTCCTCTGTGGAATGACAGGGTTACATAAGACAGCTTCTAAGCCCCATTACAAGTCCAAATACATGATCCTATGTTGCTTCTCTCAGCTTCATTATACTAAATGTTAGTTTTGTACTTTGGCAGGATAGAAATTATCAGATAAGAGGTTCCTACAGTATTTTCTCTGTAATTGAATAATGTCTGATTGATATGAATTTTGTTGTTTAGGACTTATGACCATTCATGCTTACAGTGTCCTGCTAGTTGCATCCCTATTATTATTTTTTTTGGTGAGGCAATTAGGGTTAAGTGACTTGCCCAGGGTCACACAGCTAGTAAGTGTCAAGTGTCTGAGTCCGGATTTGAACTCAGGTCCTCCTGACTCCAGGGCCGGTGCACTGCACAATCTAGCTGCCCCCTATTATTTCTTATAAGTTTTAAAAAATGGATCCTGGATTGTAATACAGCAGAAAAAAATCTACCTCCCCTTTTTCTATTTCCTTTGGTTACTATAGAAAAATTTATAGTGAGAAAAAGAGTGCAGTGTGGTGCAATGGAAATAGCACCACTTCTGGAGTCAAATGACCGAAATTCAGATCTTTACTCCATCAGTTACTACCTGTGTGATGTTGGGTATGTTGTTTCACCTGGCTGAGCCTCCCCTAGCTCTACTTTCTATGATCCTGATAGTCAACTTGCAGTTATTAAGTTCTTGCTATATGCCAGGCACTGTGCTAATAGGAGCCTGAATTAAAGTCCAGCTATTCTAGGAGCCCAATCTGTATACATTATATGCTTCTTCTTGACTTTGGATTCTTTTTTTTTCTTTTACTTTTTCTTAAATTAAAAAAAAATTTAAAATTTTTATTTTTTTTTACTTTGGATTTTCAGTAAATAAATTCATTTACACATTTGTAAAGCACCTATTTTCTACATGCAAAGTACATGGTTGGTGGTTGAGCTCCAAATATCCAGAAAGAAAAAAAATAATCCATTGTTCTGTTCAGGTTTTTGGAAAGGGGAGTTGAAATTATATGCTCAGAGATTTCCTAGAAGAAATTAATATCATGCCTAGATGCAAATATCTCCTTATTTGCATTTCTTAGAATAACTAGTTTCCTTCCAAATTCAAGTAGAATTCAAGCTTCTTGAGGACAGTGACATTTAATTTTGTCTTGGTACTTCCATTAGTTATCACTATCCTTGGAAATAATTAAATCTTAAGAAATACTTACTGATTAATTTTTTTAAAAAAAGAAAATGTAAAAGTCATAAATACCCAGACAGAGAAATTCATGGCAGAGTTTATGTTGCGAATTGACTAGCTAGGTAGATCTTTTTGTCTCTCCCTCTCTCTCTCTCTCTCTCTGCCTCTATGTCTCTGTCTCTGTCTCTGTCTCTCTGTCTCTCTCTCTCTCTATATATATATATAAAGATTTGTTTTCCCTCCCTCCCTCTTTCTTTCTTCTTTTTCTTTTCTTTCTTTTTTTCTTTTCTTTTCTTTTCTTTTCTTTTTTTTTTTTGCAGGGCAATAGTGTTAAGTGACACTCAGGGTCACACAGCTAGTAAGTGTTAAGTGTCTGAGGCTGGATTTGAACTCAGGTACTCTTGAAACCAGGGCTGGTGCTTGACTTACTGCATCACCTAACTGCACCCCCCTTCATCTTTCTTTTACTCTTTTACTCTTTCTTTCTTCATCACTTTCCTCCTTCCTTCCCTCCTTCTTTTACTCTTTATTTCCTTTCTTCCTTCTCTCCTTTATTTTCCCCTACTTCTATCCTTATTTTCCTTCAGTTCTTTCTTCCTTTCTTCCTTCTCCACTTCTTCCCCTCTTTTCCCTCCTTCCTTTTGTCTTTTCTTTTCTCTTTCTATCACTATAAAAGCAATACCAGTAAGCAAGGGGACTTTTATAGGTCATTAGCTATCTCATCATTAATCATTATTGCCTTATTATTTTCTCCACTCTTCAAATGGAACACTATGTATATTTAGCAAGGTCAAAGCTTCCTAATTTGTAAAATGGGAATAAAGATATTTGAACTATCTACCTCACAAAATTTTAGTTTTCTTCAATTGTTCCTTGCTCACTTCTTCCTTCCTTCCTTCCTTCCATTCTTTCTTCTTTGGGCTAGGGTTAATACGTAAGCAAAGTCTCTTTAAATAACATTTTAGAGGACACAAAATGTTAATTTTTAAAAATAATTGTGGGACTTCCTGGGAGGAGCCAAGATAATAGAAGAAAGGCAGTGACTCCTCAAAACTCTTCCACAATTCCCTCCAAATCCCTTCAAATAATGACAAAAGACAATTCTTGGAGCAGCAGAACCCACAAAAGGATGGAGTGAGATAATTTTCTAGCCAAAGAAGGTTTAGAAGGTTGGCAGGAAAGGTCTGTTGTACCAGAGTGAGAGTTGAGTGCAGATCCAGGCCACAACACACAGACCCAGCCCCAACCCCTGAGAATCAGAGCTCTGGAGCCTTGGAATCAGGTGAAGCAGTGGCTACTTCTGGAACTCAAGTTGTAGACTGGCAAGGGTGTCAAGTGGGGAGCCAGGGGGACATTGCAGGGGTCTCTGCTGGTGCTGAGGCAGAACTCTGTTGTGTTGCCCATGCTTGGAACCAGGAATAAGTCTTGACTGGTGGCCCAGTTTGGGGAGGGGTATAGGCATGTTAGAGCTTGCAACCACAGTGAAACAGAATTCTGTTCCCAGGTTAAAGAGTAAGGAGGCCTGTGGTTACTTACAGACCACAACACATGCCAGGGGAGTGTAGAATGTGCCTTTCTTTAAATCATGCCACCTTGGATCCCCAGAAGCTTGGGACAGTACATCCTGGAAGCAGTGATCGACTTTAATAAGGAGTTAAAAGTCAAGAAATAGGCTAGGAAAATGAGCAGACAGGAAAAACAAAACAAAACAAAACAAAGAAACAAAAAAACTATGGACCATAGACAGTTTCTTTGGTGACAAGGAAGATCAAAATAAACCCTCAGAAGAAGTTAACAAAGTCAAATATCCTACATCCTACATCCAAAGCTTCCAGGAAATATATGAATTGGTTTCAGGCCATGGAAGCACTTAAAAAGGACTTTGGAGATAAGCTAAGAGAGGTAGAGGAAAAAATGGAAAGAGAAATGAGAGTGATGAAGGAGGGTCATAAAAAAGTCAACAGCTTGAAAAGCCAAATGGAAAAGGATATACAAAAGCTCTCTGAAGAAAATAATTGCTTAACAATGAGGGTTGAGCAAACTAATGACTATGAGAAGTTGAGAAACAATAAAGCAAACCAAAAGAATGGAAAAAAATAGAGGGCAATGTGATATATCTCCTTGGAAAAACAGTAGACCTGGAAAATAGATCCAGGAGAGATAATTTGAAAATTATTGGACTACCTGAAAGCCATGATAAATAAAAAGAGCCTAGACATCATCTTCCAAGAAATCATTAGGGAAAATTGCCCTGGTATTCTAGAAGCAGAAGGTAAAATAGAAATTGGAGGAATTCACTGATTACCTCCTGAAAGAGATCCCAAAATGCAGATTTCCAGGAATATTATAGCCAAATTCCAGAGCTTCCATGTCAAAGAGAAAATATTGCAAGAAGCCAGAAAGAAACAATTCAAGTATTGTGTAGCCACAGTCAAGATAACACAAGATCTAGCATCTTCTGCCTGAAAGGACCAGAGGGCTTGGAATAAAATATTTTGGAGGGCAAAAGAACTGGGATTACAATCAAGACTCACCTACCCAGCAAAACTTAGTATAATCCTTGAAGGGAAAAATGGAAATTCAATGAAAGAGAAGACTTTTATGCATTTTTCCTAGGACATTTTTGTTCTTTGCATAGGACTGAAGCTGCTGCCCTCTGTTCCTGCTTGTCATTTTTCTCTTATTTTTGGTTTGTTTTGTTTTTTGTTTTGTGGGTCAATGAGGGTTAAGTGACTTGCCCAGAGTCACACAGCTAGTAAGTGTCAAGTGTCTGAGGCTGGATTCGAACTCAGGTCCTCCTGAATTCAAGTCCAGTGCTTTATCCACTGCACCACCTAGCTGCCCACTTTTATGCATTTTTTTTTAGTGAGGCAATTGGGGTTAAGTGACTTGCCCAGGGTCACACAGCTAGTAAATTTTAAGTGTCTGAGGCCGGATTTGAACTCAGGTACTCCTGACTCCAGGGCCGGTGCTCTATCCACTGTGCCATCTAGCTGCCCCGACTTTTATGCATTTTTGATGAAAAGACCTGAGCTGAATAGAAAATTTGACTTTCAAATACAAAACCCTAGAGAAGCATAAAAAAGTAAATAGGAAAAAGAAATCATAAAGAATATTAAAAGTTTAAACTATTTACATTCCTATGTGAGAAGATGATACTCGCAACTCATAACAACTTTCTCATTATTAGGGCAGATGGATGGAGTATATTTAGACAGAGGGCACAGGTGTGAGTTGAATATGAAGGAATGGTATTTTTAAAAAAATAAAGGTGTGAGAAGATTGCTGTGGGAGAAAGGGAAAGGGAAAAGGGAGAGGTAGAATTGGGAAAAGTATTTTATATAAAAGAAGCAAGAAAAAGCTTATGGAGTGGAGGGGAAGATGGGGTGGGGGGTTGGGGGAGTAAGTGAGCCAGCCTTACTCCATCAGAATTGGCCCAGAGAGGGAATAACATACACATTCAATTGGGCAGAGTAATCTATGTAACCTTGCAGGAAAGTAGGAGGAGAAGGGGAAAAGGTGGGGAGGGTTGAAAGACAGAATGGCCCATTGGGGGAGGGGACAGTAAGAAGCAAAACACTTTTGAAGAGGGATCAGGTGAAAGAAGATAGAAAATAGAGTAAATATCATGGGGATATAGAGAAACAGTAAAAATGTGAAAAAACTTTGAAGCAGAGGCCAGAGAAATGTAATATGATTATGATGATGATGTTTGACTGATTGACTGGTTGATTGATGATCAGAGGAAGATGAGAATTGATTGATGAGGGTTGATTGAATATTACTTACTTTTCTGGGATATTGTGAAGAAAATTCTTTGCCAGGTATAAGGTACTATATAAATGTTATCTATTACTGTTGTACTAATCAACCTCATGAGTTTATTGTAGGGAAATCACTCTTTAAAGTAGTATATAAATGTAGTTCACTATAAAAAAATAATGATAAGCATGATTCTATCAGAAAAACCTGGAAAGACTTACATGAGCAAAGTGAAATGTACTGTATACAAAATAACAGCAATATCGTAAGATGATCTGCTATGAATGACTTAGTTACTTTCAGCAATACAATGATCCAAGACAACTCTGAAGGACTTAAGAAAAATGCAATCCATCTACAGAGAAAGAACTGATGGTATATGAATACAGATTGAAGCATAATTTTTTGTTAGTTCATTTATCTGAAGTTTTGTTTTTGTCTGTTTTCTTTCACAACCTGCCTAATGTGGAAATGTTTTACATGACTACACATGTACAATTTATATTGAATTGCTTGAGTTCTTAAGGGGGAGTGGGGAGGGAGGGAGGAAGGGAATTTGGAATGCAACATTTCAAAACATTGATGTAAAAATTTGTTTTTACATGTAATTTGAGAAAATAAAATTCTAAATAAAAGAAAAAAATGTGTAATTGTAGTGACTGGAGATATTGTTTTCCTTTCACAGTTGCTTGGTCATCTTTCCATATATTTTACTGTAATGGTAATATTTTAATTATTTAATTGGTTCCTCAATTAACTATAGTATTTTTTCTTCTTATTGGTATTTTAAAATTGGATCATGTCTCTTAGATAATGTTAGAAATCCTAAATGCTTAGATTCATTTCTACTATATTTAATGCAATTCAAGTACACAAAATATAAATGGCATTGATACATGTGTCATAGGTACAAACAATTTCAACCTGCATATATTTGCCATTGTATAGGAAATTCTAAACAACCAAGTGCTTCTGGTTTTTTCTTTGTTTTTTTATGAGCATTTTGGGTAATTCCTTAAGTAAGTCCTCTAATCATTCCTATATTCACTACACATTTTTTTTATTGTCTACTGTGCACAAGATATAGGACAAAGCAAAAGTTTTATAACTCCAATGAATCTTACCTTTTTGTAAATTATATAACAATTCAACATGAGTAAATTTATGGATAAATTAGGAGGTAAGGAAAACTATGTGCTAAGTGCTTTGGTAAGTGTTAGGGGTAGAAAGAAAAGCAAGAACAGCCCCTGTCTTCAAGGATTTCACATTCTAATAAGCAATAAAGCTGACAAACAATTATATTCATACATGAATATAGAGTAAATTGGAGGTGACCTTAGAGCAAAGGTACAAACAGGGCCTGTGATGGGCAGAGATATAATAAGAAGTACACTTTCATAAGACCTATATGGGATTTAGCAAAACTAGTATTCCTTTCCTTTACATTTACAAAGATGAATTTGTAAGCTTTAGGAGAGAGTTCAGAGGACTTCTTTTTAGTTTCCTCTATACCCATGATATCAAGGTAGAGATATGCTGATGATGTTAAGAATCCCTGAAAATGGGGAAGAGAGGTGGTTGCCTGTCTCCCCACTGTTGATATTTAGGGAAGCCACAATTAAGGAAGCAGCTATTTCTTTATTGAGGAGAATAAATATCATGGTGTGGAAGTTCTTGTAATTCACAGACCATTCTTAGACAATTTTTGTCTCCTTCACAATATAAAGAATGGTAAATATGAATTGTCCAATGAATCTTTGTTGAATTACTGCATTCTAGATAAGAAATGATCTTTATTTACTTGTTCCCTACAGTTAGGTGAAAATCTATTAAATCAATTTGGATTGCTTTGAACAGGGTTTGCATTGTTCTAAGTCTCAATGCATTCAACTCAGTGTCATCTGCAAACAGGGGCATTTGGAGAACATCACTATCTATAAAGGCTTCCTCCTCAACTTGGATTGTGTATGGACAGTGTCTCCATGGCGGTGATGACATCTTTAGAAAACATTACTTGATGTTAAAAGTGAGACATTGAAAAAAGTAATCTTTGTTGTTTTTATATTTTAAGGAATATAGTGTTGACATATGCATTATAGACACTTTGATGAAAGAGAATGTTTAGGATTCTGTTTCTATTGACTCAAATGTTTTAATTGTATAGTTGACAAATAATAAGTGCATTGGGATTATTTATTTATTTCAGACAATTTGTGTAATGAAAAAGATGTTGTTCATTATGGACTATTGCTTTTGAAAGCCTGCCTCTTTCTGTCTAATATCACTAAGGATGCTCCAGATTTATATATAGATATCAAATGGAAAGTTTACATAGATATATATTAGTATATATTGTTTAGAGTATGTACTCACAGTTGTATTTTGGGGATATTAATAAAAACTAATATTTTCCCCATTCCTCAGGTATTTTTCTATACTTCAAATATCTTAGAATTAATATTGCCAGATTATACATTTAGAAAAGAGAACCTATAGGGCACATATATCAGCATACTCAACTATCATTCTGACATCTAAGGTTAATATTTATGTGTGTATATATGTGTTGTATATACACATATATACTAATTATGTACATATCTATCTTTCCCTATATATCTTTTTTTTTTCTTTTTTTGGTGTGGCAATGAGGGTTAAGTGACTTGCCCAGGGTCACACAGCTAGTAAGTATCAAGTGTCTGAAGCCAGATTTGAACTCAGGTCCTCCTGAATCCAGGGGTGGTGCTTTATCCACTGCACCACCTAGCTGCCTCCCCCCCCAATATATATCTTACAACCAAATGATACCACTTGAATAATATTGCTGTTAAAATGCAGTTTCATGACTTTAGCAAAGTTACAGGATATACAATATACCCACATAAGTCATCAGCATTTCTATATTATAACAAACAAAGTAAGAGATAGAAAGAGAAATTCCATTTAAAATAACCATAGACAATATAAAATACTTGGTAGTCTACCCACCAAAACAAACCAAGGAACTATATGAATACAAGTATAACACATTAGTCACACAAGTAAAGACAGATCTAAATAATTGGAAAAATATTAATTCTTTATGGTTAGGCTGAGCCAACATAATAAAAGTGAAAATTCTATCTACATTAATATATTGATTCAGTGCAATATGAATCAAACAACCAAAATTATTTTATAGAGCAAGAAAAAATAACAACAAAATTCATCTGGAAGAACAAAAGGTCAAAGATATCAAGGGAATCAATGGGAAAAAATGTGAAGGAATGTGTTCTTATCCATAGCAGATCTCAAATTATATTATAAAGTGTTAATTAGGGCAGCTAGGTGGCACAGTGGATAGAGCACTGGCCCTGGAGTCAGGAGTACCTGAGTTCAAATCCAGCCTCAGACACTTAACACTTACTAGCTGTGTGACCCTGGTCAAGTCACTTAACCCCAATTTCCTCACTAAAAAAAAGTGTTAATTATAAAAAAGTCTGATAATGGCTAAGAAATAGAGTGGTAGATCAATAGACTATACTAGATACAAATTACATTATAGTAAATGGCCATTGTAATCTAGTATATGATAAACTCAAACATCCAAACTTTGGAACAAAAACTCATTATTTGACAAAAATGCTGGGAAAACTGGGAAACAATATAGCAGGCACTAGGCATAGACCAACATCTCATCTCATGCATATAACAAGATAAGGTCAAAATGGTTTCATGATTTACACATAAAGGGTGATACCATAAGTAAATTAGGAGAACATGGGGTAGTTTATCTGTTAGATCTATGAATGAGGGAAGAATTTAGGACCAAAGAAAATATAGAGGGAGTTACAAAATGTAAAATAGATAATTTTGATTATATAAAATTTAAAAGTTTTACACAGACAAAACCAATGTGACCAAGATAATATGGAAAGAAGAAAACTGGGACAGAATTTTTGTAACCAGTTTCTCTGATAAAATTCTCATTTCTTAAATATATAGAAAACTGAAAAAATTTATAGGAATATAAGCCATTCCCCAATTGGTAAATGATCAAGGGATATAAACAGTTTTCAGACGAAGAAATCAACTGTCTACCTATCTATTTATCTATCTATAGTCATAGTAAAAAATGCTCCAAATCACTATTGATTAGAGAAATGCATATTAAAACAATGCTTAGGTACCATCTCACCCATTGGTTAATATGACAAAACAGGAAAATGCTGGATGTTGAAGGGGATGTGGGGAAGTTGGGACACTAATACATTATTGATGGAGTTGTGAACTCATCCAACCATTTGCAGAACAATCTGAAACTGTGCCCAAAGGGCTGTAAAATTGTGCATACCACTTGATTGACCAATACCATGGCTTGGTTTATATCCCAAAGACAGAAAAAAAGAGGAAAGGGCATATTTTTTCTCTTTAACTGGTTTTTATTTTTTACAAGTGTGGATCCCATTTTAAAATAGGGAAAGCTGACAAATATTAAGAAATTACATTGATTTAAATTATTTTAAAGGATCAAACATATTTCTAAAAACAATGGATACAGGAATACAAAGTTTCTGTATTCATCTATAGGATTCATTGCAATTAGCTAAACACACACATATGCATCTACACATTTATATTACATATTACAATTTACAAACATATGCGTGTGTGCATATGTGTATATAAAACCACTATAGTAATATAAAATAGATCATGAAATGGAACTTTTAGGCTATATTTTCTTATGTAAGCACTACTGAATATTAATAAAACATAAGTATGTTACCTTTTAAATTTCATACATTTTATTTTATTTTATTATTTATTTATTTTTTGTGGGGCAATGAGGGTTAAGTGACTTGCCTAGGGTCACACAGTTAGTAAGTGTCAAGTGTCTGAGGTTGGATTTGAACTCAGGTGCTTCTGAATCCAGGGCTGGTGCTTTATCCACTGTACCACCTAGCTGTGGCCTAAATTTCATATTCTTAAAGAGAATATATAACTTTTATTTCTTTGTTTTCTTGGTTTCATACATAACTTGATACTTTGATGTAGCACTAAAACTGGGAAAGAACACATTTGCACAAACATATTTATAGCAGCTCTATTTGTGGTGACTAAGAACTGAAAATCAAAGGGATGACAATCAATTTGGCTAAAAATGTTGTGGTATATTATTGCAATGGGATATTATTGTGCTATAAGAAATGACAAATAGAATGATTTCAGAAAAACCTGGAAATATTTACATAAACTGATGCAAAGTGAGGTGAACAGAAACGGGAGATCATTATAACACAGTAACTGCAATATTGTATGATTAAGAACTGTGAAAGGCTATTGCTATTGAGCAATACAATGATCTAAGACAATCCCTAAAGAACTGATCATGAAGCATACTATCCAACATCAGAAAATGATCTGATATTGTTTAAAAACAACTCAAACATCCTATTTTCCACTTTGTTCTTTTATTCTTTTTCTTATAGAGTCTTCTTTTACAAAATGGCTAATATGGAAATGTTTACTGTCTAGGGAGATGCAAGGGGCAGAGGGAGAGATAGAATTTTAAACTCAAAACTTAAAAAAAGTTAAATGGTTTTAACATGTAATTTTGAGGAAATTACATGTACATATATATATTTATAAGCACATATATATTTGTGTGTATATACACACACAGTTTCATGGAGTATTTTGGCACAATGATATAACCATTTTTACTTGTTCCGCCAATAAATTGGTACTTTAAAAATAGTGAAATCATTATCTTCAAACTTATTCAATTTATTTTAACTAATTTACATGCATTAATTAATGAAAAGCTTCTAGTAAGCATTTATTAGGTGCCTTATATATATAAAGCTAAATCCTAGGTGCTAGGGATGAGATAAAGAAAAAAAATAACAGTTCCTGTTTTCACATAATTTGCAGTTTAAACCAGGAATATATTTCTATAGACAAATATGGTACAAGGCATACTGTAACATAGGTAAAAAGAGATCAAGAGAAAAATGTTGCCCAAGAAAAACATTGATAAAAATGTGATAGCATTAATGTTTTCCCTTCAAAAGGGAAGATCACAATGTTCCTATACTTTCTAATCCAGTTTGATTTTGATTTATATCTACCCATAAAGCATCCATGGATCAACCTAACCGGTCCTCCAGGCTTCTTGCCAGTCTGTGGTTACTAATGCAGCCCTGGAGCTGTCCATTCATTATCTCTTAATCTCACTGTAATGATTCCCTTTCTTTTCTGATTAGAGATTTCTTTTTTCTTTTTAAAAATAATATGAGTATTTTGTTATTTTCCAGTTACATGTAAAGATATTTTTCAACATTTGCTTTCATAAGATTTTTCTCCCTCCCTCCCTTCACTCTCCAAGACAGAAAGCAATCTGATATAGGTTATATATGTACAAGCACATTAAACATATTTCTGCATTAGTTATGTTGTGAAAGAAGAATCAGAAAAAAAGGGAAAAAAATTCAAAACAGAAAAAACCCAGTAGAAAAAGTATGGTTTATTCTGCATTTAGATTCCACAGTTCTTTTTTTCCCCTAGATGTGGAGAGAATTTTCCATCATGAGTCCTTTGAAATTGTCTTGGATCATTGTATGGCTGAGAATAGCTAAGTCTATTACAATTGTCATCACAAAATGTTGCTGTTACAATGTCCTCCTGGTTCTGCTCACTTCACTCAACATCAGTTCATATAAGTCTTTCCAGGTTTTTATTCTATTTTCCAGAAATCTACCTGCTTATCATTTCTTATAGCACAATAGTATTCCATTACATTTATATATCACAACTTCTTCAGCCATTTCCTAATTGATGGGCATCCCTTCAATTTCCAATTCTTTGCCACCACAAAGAGACCTGCTATAAATGTTTTTGTATGTGTGGGTTCTTTTCCCTTTTTTATGATCTCTTTGGGATACATACCTAGTAGTGGTATTACTGGATGTAAGGGTATATAAGCCCCGAAGTCCTTTGGCATAGTTCCAAATTGCTCTCCAGAATGGCTGGATCAGTTTACAACTCCACCAACAATGCACTAGTGTTCCATTTTTTCCCACAGCTTCTCTACCATTTATTATTTTCCTTTTTTGTCATATTGGCCAATATGATAGGTGTGGGGTGGTATCTCAGAGTTGTTTAAATTTTCACTTCTCTAATAAATAGTAATTTAGATCATTTTTTCATATGGCAATAGATAGCTTTGATTTCTTCATCAGAAAACTGTCTGTTCATATCCTCTGACCTCAATTGAGGAATGACTTGGATTCTTGTAAATTTGTTTTAATTCACTATTTATTTTAGAAATGAGGCCTTTATAAGAAACACTGGCTGGAAACATTGTTTCCTAGCTTTCTGCTTCCCTTCTAATTTTGGCTGCATTGCTTCTGTTAGTACAAAAGCACATTTCTTTTACTGTATGTGTTTTTTCCTTGTCTCATATGGCATGTAGCTTCTTCATGGCATGAAAAAACCACCAGGCTATGAACCACAGTTCCTAGGATCACTGTTAGTAATTTCTCCACATGGTACTGTAATGGAATGTACTAAATTTGATCATTGACAATGCTATGCTAAGGTTTAGTAAAAAATCCAGCAATTCAAACAGTTAAAGAAGAAGATCCAGCTTCCTCCTGATGACATCTTACAGCTCCAAGAAGACAAGAGAACTGAGAAAAGACTTCCAAAGACTTAATTATTTTTTACTGTTTCATCTAGGAACACCTGTTCCTAGAAGAAACAAAGGGGGGGGGGGATGTGATGAAATAATGGGATTTAGCAGATACTCAAAGACCCACCTGGAGATTAATCTATACTGATTGAATCAAGTGAGAGTGATTGACTGCTGATTAAGCCTACTTCAAGTTAATTGGATTGTAATCACACCTGGCTATCCCTTAAAAAGGTATTGTTCTCAGAAACTAGACTGTGAACTCAACTTGAGAACACCTTCAAAGCCAATGGATTTGGATGACGCCAACCAATCAGCTTGAAGCAGTGTATAAGGACCGCCTCTGTTCCAGATCTATAAAAAGCTTCCACAAACAGCTTGCTAGGGTGTTCCTGATTGAAGCAGGCTCTTGGAGGAGTACTTCAGGAAGACCCCAACCAGGCTAGAACTCTAGGCTAGACTGGTGCTGAAGCTTCTGATTTAAGGTGACCACAATTTAGATTTTAAACATCACAGTACATAACTATAAATCATGTCCTTCCAGTTTCTGTCTTTTCTTGAAAACCATAACTATGATGATACCTCTTTATCATATTCAAATCCATGTGCCCTACCATCTTAGGGTCCAGGGGCAGGCAGTTTTTCTATCTAGAAGTGGGGAATTTCCTTTAGAGACCAAGTTTTTTTTTTTTTTTTTTTTTAACAGAGATCAACCAGCCACAGGCAACCAATCTGCCTTTTAGTCTCCCTCTTCTACTCACCAAGATTCTGCCCTAAACTTATTTCTGACTTAGGGTTAGAAAATCCTCTTCTCCTTTTTATCTATCCTTTTCTGATGGACAATATCTTCTATATAATTTCAATGACTATCCTTTCAACAGATTATCAAGGTGTGTTTTAGTATCTTGGCCTATGACTTTTCTCATTCTCCCTCAATTCTGAGCCTGAAATATGTTTTCATCTCCTATGAAAAGGAAAGGGGTTTAAAAAAAAAAAAGCAAAATTAGAAACTCTTAAGTGAAGTCTCAGAGAATAATTGTCCTCTGCTTTGTTCCAAATTCTTTCTCTTATTATGTATATTTGAGATGCAACCAGCTTCCCAGGCAGAAAGTATCTCTAAAGTTAGAAAATGAAATACAAACTCATTATCTGGAATGAATGACCTTCCACAACCTGGTTTTTCCAATCCAATTCAACTTAATTAAGTTCAATTCAGTTAATATCTATTAATCACCAATTATGTGGCAGACACTGTGCTGAGTGTTGGGGATAAAAATAAGTAAAGAAAAACAACGCTTGCTCTCAAGGAGCTTACAAGACATTAAAAAGAAAGTTGGAACTCAAGAGGGTCGGACAGAGGCCATCTGGAAAAGGGGCATGATACTTTTTTGCTTCTAATCCAAGAAGAGCTGTTGAGGGAAAATGGTTTCAATGTATCTTTAAAGTTTTATTTCACTGTATCTCCATTTATATTATTTCCATTCTGGTCAAATTATATCATTTTAAAAGCTTTCATTTCAGCACATTAAGATAGAACATTCTGTGTGGCTGTGTATTCAGTCTCTGCACATTGAAATATTATTTTCCTTTGTATCCCAACTCAAATTGCATCTCTTGCAGGAGGCCTAATATGATTTGCCCACTTGAAAGTGCTTCCTTCCTTCCTTCTCCAATTTTCTTTGTGCATTATTTCTAACTTTGATAAAATGCCTTTTCTATTTCCTCAAAGGCTATGGAACTCCAACTCTGGCAGGTTCTACCAGATATGACTGTCTCTATGCATCTTAGCTTTATCTAGGGCTTGACATCAGGATATGAAAGTAAAAATTTTGGTAGAAATTGGTAGAGTATTAGGGTATAAGTATTAATACATTTGAAAAAGATGAGGAGCCTCACTCTTATGCATCAGATAAACATTTGGGAAGCTTTTAAAGCATCTCTTCTTTATGGTTCTTGGAGGCACAAGAAATGAGTCAAATTGGATAGTTTTGAGGACATGAAAATAAGAAAAGCTTGATTTTTGGTGAATCCAAGATAGTAGAGTGAAAGGAAGCAGTGTAATGCATTCCCATTCACAAATTTTTCCAAACTGACCTAGAAGGACATCATACTGAATGCTGAATAGAAAGTCTAAAAAGTCATTTTGAGAATTGGAAACTAGGTCAAGGTGAGAGCATACTTCATGGCAACCACACAAGTACTCAAGTAGAGGCTATGCTGAAGGACAAGATGAGGTTCCAGCTTCATACCAGGGTAATGCAATGGAAACAGAGTGCCAACTGGCAGGTTTGTCACCCACTACTCAGTTCCTAGGTCACAGATCCAGGAGAATGAAAAGCAAACCTTTGCATGGGAGTGACATTCCTTATTCTCTAATAGGGGGTCCCTGAGCAGTGTACTGAGAAAAAAGGAAATTCAAAAGCAGTGGTTTGCCTCAGATCTCAGACTCAGAACAAGGCTTCATTTCTACAATCAACCTGAGCAAGAAGGTAGGAATCCCAGTTGAAAAATGAGTCTAAAATTCTGCCACTTTGAACCAATACAGCCTTCCATTGGATGATATAGCTGAAGTCCAGCAATAGTCCATGCTTAAACATAATGAAGGTCAAGAACTGGCAGAATACAGTTGAGTGGGGTACAACAGGGATAAGACTTTGCCCTGGATTTGACCTTTTTAGGAGTTCTAAAAGATTGTAAGTCCTCAGTCTATCACTGAGATCTTGGAATAACATAGCACTCAATATACCAAGAAAGCAGTAGGAGGATTAGTTCAGATCTTCCCTCAAAAAGTGTGGCAGAACCTAGCTAACCCATGATGACATCTTTAAAATAAAGTTAAGGAGTAAGAGAAATACACTGAAAGAAAGGGAAAGGGAGAGGTAGACTGTGGAAAAGTAGTTCACATAAAAAAAAAACAAGAAAAAGCTTTATGGAGGGGAAGGGAAGAGGGGGAAGGAGTGGGAGAGTGAGTGAACCTTATTATCATCAAAATTGGCTCAAAGAGGGAATAACATACATACTCAAATGGGTATAGTAATATATTTTTCCCTGAGGGAAATTGGTAGGGGAAGAATATGGGGGTGGGGGAGAGGGGAAGGAAGGAAGGGCAGATTGGGGGAGGGAGCAAAACACTTTCGAGGAAGGTGAAGATGTTCTGCATAATGGCACATGTATGACATATTGAATTGCTTGATTTCATAGGGAAGGGTGAGGAGGGAGGAAGAAAATTTAGAACACAAAAGTAGCTCAAAGACCTTAATCTCATCAGAGTTGGCTCAAGAATGGAATAACATACACACCCAATTGGTAGGAATAATCTATATAACCCTACAAGATAGTAGGAGGGGAAGAGGATAAGAAAGAAAGGGTGAGGGGCAGCTAGATGGTGCAGTGGATAGAGCATTGGCCCTGGAGTCAGGAGTACCTGAGTTCAAATCCGGCCTCAGACACTTAACACTTACTAGCTGTGTGACCCTGGGCAAGTCACTTAACCCCAATTGCCTCACTAAAAAAAAAAAAAAAAAGGGTGAAAGAAGAGAGGGCAGAGTGGGGAAGGGGGCAGTCAGAAGCAAAACATTTTTAAGGAGGAATAGGGTAAAATAAGATAGAAAATAGTACAATTATCATGAGAAGGGAATAGGATGGACGAAAATAATTCTGGTATAATGGCAAAATGTATGGTAATTACTCTGCTGGGCAATTGTGAAGAAAATTGTTTGTCAATGTAAGGCACTATATAAAGGTTAGGATGAACAGGATGCTATCAGAAAAACCTGGAAAGACCTACATGAATTGAAGCTGAGTGAAATGTACTGTATACAAAATAACAGCAATAGTGTAAGATGATCTGCTGGGAAGGATGTGGTTATTTTTAGCAATGCAATGATCCCATATAATTCTGAAGGACTTATGAAAATTGCACTCCATCTACAGAGAAAGAACTGATGGTTTCTGAAAGGATTGAAACATTTTTTGATAGTTCCTTAATCTGAAGTTTTATTTTTGTCTGTTTTCTCTCACAACCTGGCTAATGTGGAGATGTTTTCCATGACTACTAATGTATAACTTATATTGAATTGCTTGAGATCTTGGGGGGTGGGGTGTGGGAAGGGAGGGAGGAAGAGAAGTTGGAACACAAAGTTTAAAAAAATTGATATAAAATTTGTTTTTACATGTAATTTGGAAAATAAAATTCTAAATGGAAAAAAAGTGTGGCAGAGCCCAGCTCTACTATCAAATCTGAAGTTAAAAAATGGGCTGGCAGAATGGGCAAACAAAAAAAAAGACCCTCATTGTAATGAGCATCATGGTCACAGGGACATTCAAGACACAAACAGAGAAGAGGAAAATGACATCAAAGCATATATAAGTAATGTGAGATTTCAAGCTACAGAGAAAAGTCTACAAGTCTCACAGAGAAACAATGCTTGGGCTTAAATTCAACTAGAATTTCTGGAAAAAATGAAGCAGAAGTTTTGAAAAAAGATTTTTTTAAATAAATGGAATAAGAATGTTGAAGAAAGTTGTAAAATAAGTAAAGGATTGGAAGGGGAATTAATAGCTTGGAAGAAGAGATACAAAATGTTGTCTAAGCAACAAACTCCCTGAAATTAGAATGGATCAAATTGATGCCAATGACTTCATGAGGTAACAAGAAATATTAAAAGAATGTTAAAAGTCTGAAAAAATAGAATAAAAGTTAACGTATCTCATAGCAAAAACAGCTACAATGGGAGAAAAAGCCCAAAGAATACAAAAATGAAGAATAATTGGAATATCTGAATGCCATGACCAAAAATAAGGATCTGAGACATCATATTTTCAGAAATATTATAAGAAAACTTCCTAGATATCTTAAAATGGAAGGATTTAATGGAAAAAAGAAAAAATATCCACCCTTCACCTCCTGAATGAAACCCCGAAATGAAAACTCCGGCATGATTACAGTAAAAATCTAGAGCTTCCAGGTCAAAGAAAAAAATATTGCAAGCAGGCAGAAAGAAAAACATTAAGTACCAAGAAGCCCCAGGAAGGATCATACATAGTTGAACAGCCCCAAGTATAAAGGAGTAGAGAATGTAAATACACTATTCTAGACATCAAAGGATTTGGACTTGTAGCTGAGAATAACTTACCCAGTAAAACCAAGTATAATGCTACACACAAAAATACATGGATCTTTAATGAAATAAAGGACTTCCAAGCATTCCTGGTGAAAAAGACCAGACATACAGAGAAACTTTAAAGTTCAAAGACTATATTAAAGAGAAGAAAAAGATAAATATGAATGAGAAGTAGAAAAAGCTACACATGAATAAATGCTAATGCACTAAACAAAGACAAACTGCTTATGTTCAAATATGGGGAGATGATACATGTATCCCCTTTGAACCCTAGCATCATCATACTCTATAGAGTGACTTAAATGAAACAAGGCCTGAGAGTAGTTCTGTTATATCTTGATGAACTTAAGAAAAGAATGGAAAAAAGGGCAAGAATACATTGGGGAAATGGGATAATGAAGGGAAATGAAAGGTTAGAGAAAGTTTTCTCAAGTAATCTGAATGCACATGTAGACATCTAAACAAACAGCGAACAGGAGTTGAGTGGACACTGGAACCTGATTCTCATCTGAGCTGGTTAAGAGGAGGAAGAATACATGTACATATTCAGTTGGGCATAGACATATATTTCACTCAGAGAAATAGGAGGAAATGGGGAGAGAGAATAAGCTTTATATAGTGCCATGTTCAGGTACCGTGCTAAGAATTTTACAAATATTTCATTTGATCCTCACAACAACCCTGGGAGTTTGGTGGTATTACCACCACCACCTTAAAGTTGAGGAACTTGAGATAAATCAAGGTTAAATGACTTTATCAGGGTCCCATAGCTAATCTGTGTCTGAGGCTGTTTTTTAATTCAGACATTCCTGACTTCAGGCCCATTTCTCTATCTACTGTGCCACCTTAGAAGGGAAGGTCTATTAAGGAAGGGATTTGTCTTAACCAAAACAAACTTAAAGGATGTACAAAATTATAACTCTTTTTGAGGTGGCAAAGAACAGGAATCTGAGGGAGCATCTGTAAATTGAGGAATGGATGAACAAATTATGGTAGATAGCTGTGATAGAATATTATTGTGCTGAACTCTTAGCATAGTGTCCAACCACATTGCTAGAAATGAAAGAAACATACTACTCACCTCTTGATAGATGTGAAGGATTTAGAATGCAAAAATAAGATAAATACATATATACACATATAATGTGTGTATAGTTTTTTATATTGACCACATGGCCAATATGGACATTTTGTTTTGATTGACTATATCTGTTGGCAGCAGGATTTTGCTTATGAGAATGATTGGGAGTTGGAATGAAAGTGAGAAAGTGGATTTTTGATGATTAAAATAATTTTTTTCATTTTCTTTTTTTAATTTAGAATTTTCTTTTTCCAAATTACATGTAAAACAAGTTTTGACATCTAGTTTTTAAAAAAACTTTGTGTACCAACTTCTCTTCATCCCTCTCCTCCCAACCCCCACAAGAACTCAAGAAATTCAAATTATACATGTATAGTCATGCAAAACATCTTCACATTAGCCAGGTTGTGAAAGAAAACAGACAAAAATTAAAGTTCAGAGTAAAGAACTATAAAAAAAAATGATCCTTCAATCTGTTTTCAGATGCTATCAGTTCTTTATCTGTATATGGAATGCAATTTTCATAAGTGCTTCAGTGTTATCTTGGATCATTTCATTGATGAAAATGACCAAGTCATTCACAGCAGACTATTGCTGTTATTTTGTAGACAGTACATTTCACTCTGCATCAGTTCATATAGGTCTTTCCAGGTTTCTCCTGCTCATCATTTTTTCCCAATAAAGTAACTAATAAAAATATATGTATCAGTCTTTATTAAAATATCATCAGTTCTCTCTCTGTAGATGGATTACATTTTTCATAAGACCTTCAGAGTTGTCTTGGATCATTGCATTATTGAAAATAACTGAGTTATTCACAGCAGATCATCTCACAATATTACTCTTTCCATCAGTTCATGCAGGTCCCTCCAGGACTTTCTGATAGTATCCTGCTCATCACTTTTTATAGTAAACTATATTTATATAGTACGTTAAAGAGAGATTTTCTTACAATAAACCCATAAGATTGATTATTGCAACAACAATAATAGATAACTTTTATAAAGTACCTTAAAATTGACAAAGAATTTTCTTCACAATAGCTCAGCAAAGAACCATATGTTTTGCCATGATCATCATCATCAATCAATCAATCAATCATCAATCATTATCCATCAGTACTCTTCATAATCTCTAGTGAATCCTCATCATTGTCCATCAATTCTCAATTTCTCCATTCAGTCCTCATCATCAATCAGTCCTCCACATCAATCAATCCATCATTATCATCATCTTACATTACTCTTTCCTCTACTTCAAATTTTTTCACAATTACTATTGTTTCTGTCTATCCTATTCCCTTCCCATGATATTTACTCTATTTTCTATTTTCTTTTACTCTATTCCTCCTCAAAAGTGTTTTGTTCTTATTGCCCCCTCCTCTGCTCTGCTCTCCCTTCTTTCACCCCTCCCTCCTTATCCCCTTCCCCTCCTACTTTCCTGCAGTGATAGATTACTCCACCCAATTGAGTGTGTACTTTATTCCCTCCTTGAGCCAACTCTAATCTCATGAATTTTGATGAGTGTAAGGCTCATTCACTGCCCCACTCCTCCACCATCACGCACCCCCTACTCCATAAGCCCTTTCCTGATTCTTTCATGTGAGATTTAACCCCATTTTTCCTCTGCACTTCCTCTCCCCCAGTGTAATCTTCTTCCCCCTCAATTTTACCCTCAAGATATTCTGGGGAAGCTAGGTAACTCAGTGTTCAAAGCACCAACCCTGGACCCAAGAGGATCTGAGCCCAAATCTGGTCTCACACACAAGACACACACCAAGCCCATGACCCCAGGCATTCCACTCAACCTCAGCCACCCCACAAGAAAAAAAGATAAATAAAAAATAAATGGTTTACTGATATCATCCATTCATATTCAATTCCCACCTGTGCCCTCTGTCTAAATTTATTCCTATAATCTGTCCTAATACTCAGAAAATTCTTATGATTTAGATATATCATCTTCCCATGTAGGAATGTAAACAGTTTAACCTTTTAACATCTCTCATGATTTCTTTTTCCTCTTTACCTTTTTCTGTTTCTCTAGGGTCTTGCATTTGAAAATCAGATTTTCTATTCAGTTTAGGTCTTTTCATCACAAATACCTGAAAGTCTTCTTTTTCATTGAAGTCCCATTTTTCCCCATGAAAAATTATACTCAGTTTTGCTGGGCAGGTGATTTTTGGTTGTAATACCAATTCCTCTGCCCCCTGGAATATCATATTCCATGCCCTCTGATCCTTTAATGTAGAAGCTGCTATATCCTGTGCTATACTTACCATGGCTACACCATATTTGACTTGTTTCTTTCTGGATGCTTGTGATATTTACTCCTTGACCTGTGACCTCTGGAATTTGGCTAAAATATTCTTGGAAGTTGGGATTTCTTTTGAGGTAATACCTGCATTCTTTCAATTTCTATTTTGTCTTCTGCTTCTATAATATCAGGGCAATTTCCCCTTAAAATCTCTTGGAAGATGATTTCTAAGTTATTATTTTGATCATGGTTGTCAGGTAGTTCAATAATTTTCAAATTATCTCTCCTGGATCTATTTTCCAGGTCATCAGTTTTTCAAAGAAGATATTTCACATTGCCCTCTCTCTCTCTCTTTTTTAAAGTAATTTGCTTTCTTTTATTGTGTCTTGGTTTCTCATAAAGTCATTAGATTCCATTTGTTCAATCCTGAATCTTAGGCAATTATTTTCTTCAAAGAGCTTTTGAATCTCCTTTTCCATTTGTCTTTTCAAACCTGATTACTTTTTTCTCATGACTTTCCTGCATCACTCTCATTTCTCCATTTTTTTTCTCTGACTCTCTTTATCTTCAAAGTACTTTTTGAGTGCCTCTATGGCCTGAGATAAATTCATATTTTTCTTGGATGTAGGAGCCCTGATGTCACTATCCTCTTCTCAGGGTTCGACTTGATCTTTCTTGTCACTAAAAAAACTTTCTATGCTTCACAACTTTCTCTGCCTGATCATCTTGTCCATCTTTTACTTGACTTTTAACTCCTTCTTAATCTGGGGCCCTGCTTCCAGGCTGCACCATTGGGTCCCAGGTTGTATGATTTAAAGACAGGTTCTTCACTCATCTGGCCTATACTCTGGTCTTTAAATAACCCCAGGCCAACTTTCTAATTAACCAGGCAACAAAATTTTGTTTCCTATGGTTGTTAGCTCTGGTAAGTCTGTGCCCCTCCACCACCTGGGCCTCTGCCCCTCAAGATTTCTTCCTGGTTCCCTGCTGTGTTAGGACAACTGAATTCCCCCACATATTCCACAGAATACCTTGCAGTCTCTCCCCCTTCCCCAGCTAGATTTTCAGCCCTCTCATGAGACCATGAGCTTAGTTCCAGAAGTTGATTTTTTTGTCTTTTTAAATAAAACTATGACTTCCAAAATACAGGGTTTAGAACTTCTGAGATGATAAAAGGGTATAATGTTTTATGTTTTTGCTAGTGAATGGTAGGAGTGGGGAAGTTGATGATCAGAGGAGTCTCTAATCAATGTGATGAATTTATCAATGAATTTTATAAGATTTTAGGATGTAATCTTTTGTTGTAGTACATCTTCAGGGCTGCCTCTCCCTCTCCCCGTCCCTTTACTCCTCTATGGCCATGTCTACTTCAGTTTCCTGTGGGGGTACAGGGATTTCCTGAGGATTGGCTGAGAGTCAGTTGAATGGACTCATTTTAGAAAACTTCCTTTTATCCATGATCTGGGACCATGGACATTAGAGACCTAATATAGGACTTCTTACAGTCCAATATATAAATGAATATTTATATATTCTTTAGTTCCTAAGTTTGACAGTTCAGGAACCAACTTTCTACAGGAACATTTATTTAACAAAGGGATTATTGGAAAAGGAAAAAAATGGATGTCCTTATTGCCCCATAGAGCTAAAAGATCAAAACATCATCATGTGTTATGGGACAAGAAATTAAGACCTTAACACATCCATACTCAAAATTGTGCCCTTATACTTTTATTTCAGAAGACTATGTAGGACCCTTTGATAAAGAGTTTGCCACAGAATATCAAAAGATTGTTCTTATTATAACCCTAAATTCAATCTTATTCTGTGGGATAGCTGATGTACTTAGTGTTATATATTTTCTCTATCTGTTGATGGAGGATTAGAAAAACTCTGTTTCTTCTGCATTTCCATGGATTAGGGTCCTAGGATCAAACCAAATCCATCCAAGCCTACAGGTTTTGGAGTTACTTAGTCATGTATTACTTGTGAGCTAATTAGGACTTGAGGAGAAAAGTAAATACAAGCTTAAAAGTCAAATCTAGTTCTTTGGGACTTTTGATCAGAAACATATGAATGCAAGGATGGATAGAGTTGAGTAATGCTTGAAGAATGCACCAACTCTCTTGTAAGCAATGTCTCAAATAAAGATCACTTACTTGCCAAATACTTATATTGAAAAGTGGCCAAGTTACTCTATAGCCTCAGGGCATGGGGGGAACCTTAGTGGGAAGGGGAACAATGTTGGACAAGAATTAAGTTAAAGCTCGGATGAAATACTGACTTCCTTTAATCTTCCAGGAAATAATGGAGAGTTTGGCATGACCTGATTGGGATGAGGCCATGCTGACTGGCTCTTAGTGATCATGACATCCTCACTCCCCTTCCCAAATTTCTCAGTTTCCTTAATAATTAATTGAATGGTTTTACCAAATACAGAGATGAAAATGACTATTCTATGATGTCTTTCTTTGTTTTAATGTTAACTCTCATCTTTAAAAATTAAACATAAACAAAAACATTCCTTACCCAGAAAACATTTAAAAAATATTTACAAGATTTTGAATAGGGTTAAACCCATCGCATAAATTTGGCTAAAACCTTAGGGCAAATTTCCACAAAGTAGCTTATTTAGATCTCAAAATTGTACAATATACTTTGAGATATTATGGAAGGAGCATTTTTATCATTAAGAGTATCTTCCAGGGGCAGCTAGGTGGTGCAGCGGATAAAACACCAGCCCTGGAGTCAGGAGTACCTGAGTTCAAATCCAGCCTCAGACACTTGACATTTACTAGCTGTGTGACCCTAGGCAAGTCACTTAACCCTCATTGCCTTGCAAAAAGAAACAAAAAAGTATCTTCCTCTTTTCATTTCCTTAAAACAATGAACTGAGTTCCAAAATTTCTGACCAATTAAGCTTAATTCTCATCTAGTCTACCAGCTTCATTCTCTCAATATCAGGAATGTTTGAAATAATTCTACAGACTGTGATCACAATTAGCTAATTTAGAAATACTTCATCACTTGAGCATAAGTACCCAGGAATATGTCATATTGAAATGTCAGTTGCCATAAAAGGCATCTCTTTTCTCCTGTACAATATTTCCAACATTTTTGCTTCAGTAAATGGAGGTTTGATTTATTAGTGAGGCAACTGAATCACTATTTCAACTTCACTGGTCCATGTGTCATGGTGACGCTTTGTTTTACAGAACAAATGAATAACAATCCTATTCATTAGCAGAGTATAATTAAATGATGTTCTTCTTGGGGAATTCAATGAATTGTAGGAGAGGAGCCTGATTAAAATCCAAAATAGACCAGGAGAAATTTGAAAGTTCTGTCCCTTATTTATTTATTTATTTATTTATTTATTTATTTATTTATTTATTTATTTATTTATTTATTTTTGGTGAGGCAATTGGGGTTAAGTGACTTGCCTAGGGTCACACAGCTAGTAAGTGTTAAGTGTCTGAGGCCAGAATTGAACTCAGGTCCTCCTGAATCCAGGGCCAGTGCTCTATCCACTCTGCCACCTAGCTTCCCCCTCAATGATTTGTTTTTGTTTGTTTGTTTTTTGTAATTTTGTGGGGCAGTGAGGGTTAAGTGACTTGCCCAGGGTCACACAGCTAGTAAGTGTCAAGTGTCTGAGGCCGGATTTGAACTCAGGTCCTCCCGACTCCAGGGCCAGTGCTGTATCCACTACACCACCTAGCTGCCCCTCCTGGTTTTTTAAAAATAATATTATATTATAAAATATAATAATTATTTATCCTGTAGGTAGAGGGATTCATCATGGTACAGTGGATACTGAGATGACCTCAGAACCAGGAAGAACTGGTTCCGATTTTCCCTCTCACACCCTGGTTTGTATGATACTTGAAAGTCACTTAAACTTTGAGTGCTTTAGTTAACTCTGTAAGACTATATAAAAGGAGGTTTCCTTACCTGGGATTTCCCTCTATCAATAAAACCATCAGTCCAGTCCTTAGCTCTATTCATTAATAGAACACCAGGATAAAAATGTCTGAAAAAATAAGACTAGTAACCATATCAGTTTACATGTATTCTTTTTACGTGGCCCTTGATAGAACTGTCAAACCTCAAAATGTCTAGAGGCAGGACGAATTACATGTGCAGGTCCAACTTTATGAAAATAACTACCAAATGCCTATTCAAAAAAATGACATTTGTTCATATACACCTCAATGCATGCCATACACAAATGTATGATTAATTGGAAGTAGTGGGGTGGATAGGAAGGAACGCTGAATTTGGAATCAGAGAATTGCAGAATTTCAGTGAGAAGAGAATGCAGAAACCATTTGGTCCAATGCATGTCTGAAAGAGAATTCCTCCTTCTCAATTCTGGACAAGGAATTATTCTTTCTTTGCTGAGAAAACTTCCAGTGGAGATGAGCTCACTAACCATTCCACCTTTAATCAGCTTTAATTGCTAGGAAATTGTCTTTCTGTTTTATATTAAGACTGAATTTGCTTCTTCTGGTGTTTATCACAGTGGCTGGCACATAGTAGGTACTTAATAAAATGTTTGATTGATACTTTGCAACTTCCATTTACTAGTTCTGACCTCTGGCTATATGGGTGACAAGTCCAGTTCCCTTTCCATTTGGTACTCTTTCAAGCATTTCAAGATATTTGTTGTATTCTTTAGGAGTCTTCTATTTTCCAACCCAAACTGCCTCCTTTTCTTCAACTATTCTTCCACCTGGCTTTGGTTTCAGCCCTTTAACGATGCCATTTCCTTCCTTTAGATGTTCTTGGATAGTATACCTCTCTTAATCCAGTCCCAAAATGTATGAGCTCCTTTGGCATTGCTCTCACACTTGGACACATTGAGCTTAGAGTCCACTAAAATCTTTAAATGTTTTCCAGAGAAACTAATTTGTAACCACACCTCTCTCATGTTGTACCGTGAGGTCAATTGGCTTAGCCTAAATGAAAAATCTTTGCATTTATCACTATGACATTTCATCTGGTTGTACCATGGGCTCATCAATTTAGAAATGAGGTACCTTATAGTATATTTGGTCAGCCCTTTCACTTTACAGATGAGGAAACTGAGACCCAGAGACCTTAATTTATTGCCAAAGGTCACACAAATATGGATAGGTAGAGCCAGGATTCATGCCCAGGTTCTCTGATTCCAAATCCAGAACTCTTCCCCCACTGCCAGGATACATATTGAATCCTGGTTTTGTCATCCACTTTGTCAGATTACTTTCCAAGTTTTATGTCATTTGTCAAATTCTAAAATGATGCAGCAATGTCAAGCCCGTATCATTATGCTCTGGATACTTCACAGATGATCTCCTTTTAACTTGATATTGAACTATGTAATTATTAGTTTTATAGACTTGTCATCCAATCAATTTTGAATCTGTTGAATTGGACTATGATGTAGCCTACATCTCTCCAAATTTTTCACAAGGAGGAGATGGTGATTCTGGAGTTTTTTGTTGGGCAACTGGAATGTTGATGACACCATTAAGCCAGATTTGGAAGACGGGAGGTTAATTAGGTTTGAAGGAGGAAATGATGGGTTAAGTTTTGAACAGATCTGTGTAAGGTATATATGGATGTCAGAGTAGAAAAATTCATGAGGAAGTTGGAAATCAATGTCTTGGATTCAGAGGAGAAATCAGTGCCAGAAATAGAAATTTCAGTTTTCTTTTTGTTGAACCCTTGATATTAAACGAGATTTCCAAGAGAAAAGGGGAAAAATATGAGAAAGCCAAATTATAAAGCTTTTATAAATGCCTACATTTAAAGCATAAGGGTATGATTATAATTTGGAAAAAGAAAATGAAGAAGGATTGGCCATAAAGGTCAGGTAGAATCAAGAGGTTGGAGCTAAAAGAAGAGAGATATTAAAGAAGGATTAATAGTTAATTCCCAATATTTCATAGAGGGAAGAAAGATTAAGATTGAGGAAAAGATTATTATTTGGAGATGAGGAAATATTTGGTGAACTTGGAAAAAGGCTATTTCAGTGCAATGGTGAGGAAGAAATCAGAGTACAGATTATAAATTATTGAGGACTGAGTGTGAGGTGAGAAAAGGAAGGCGGCAAATATAAACTGATTTTTGAGACTTTTAGAAATAAAAGGTAGGGGAGAAATGAAACAGCCATGCAATAGAATAGGTGGATCTATGGAAGGATTTTATTTGGGGCATGAGATATTGTAATTCTTATTTAGTTTACTAAAGGGAATATAATGTATATAGATGAGTAAAAATGTGAGTGGCTAAATGGTAATGACTTATACTTTGGATACAGGGTATGGTATGTGGACACCTACTCGCTCTCTGGGGAACCTAGTTCCTGCTCTTGCCCTGGCAGTTCTAAGTTCATGGAAAAAGAACATTACTATGTGGTTACACTTAAACTCTCTCAGAGTTCTAAAGGTGACCCTACTGAAGGGGAAATACTTCTTCCTTATTTAGCACTTTAGCTCTAGAATCTCAATGATGCATTTCTATTGACACAGATAGCTATTCGTAATAATCACAAATTTGATGCTAAACATTACTATGTACTTTACAATAAAGTGAAAGAAATAATAACAAAACAGGCACTTGTCTATTAAACACAATAATAATAAGTATATTACTGTCCACATATAATCCTAATCACACTTTCTGATCAATGAACACTATATTTTTTCACACTTACAATTTAGGTTTTTAACCTGGGAAGACTTATATGAAGTAGTACAAAATGAAATGAACAGAACTAGGAAAACATTGTACACAGTAATTGAAGTATTGTAATAATGATCAACTGTGAAAGATTAGCAACTCTAATTGATACAATATTCTAAGACTATTCCAAAGAACCCTTGATGTAAAATGCTATTCACCTCCAGAGAGAAAACTGAAGAACTTTGAGCTCAGATTGAAGCATACTTTTCTTCATTCTTTGTTTTTTTTGTGTGTAATATGACTCATATAGAAATACATTTTAGATAACTTTTACATGTATAATTTATATTATATTGGTTGCCTTCTCAATGTGTGGGGGAGGGACCAGAGAAAAAAATTTAAACTCAATTTTTTTTTAAGAATATTAAAAAGACATATTTTTTTAAAGCAAACAAACCATGTTATGTGTTTTTTAAAGGTCATTCTCTGCTTCTTTTAACCAGCAAATTATTCATATACAAAAGAGTTCCCTCCCTATATTCTTTTTTTTATTTCCAGTTTAACAAATATTTATTTTATTTTCCATTTACATGTAAGTGTAGTTTTCAGTATTCATTTTCATAAGATTTAGAGTTTAAGACCTTTGAGCCTTTTTTTCTGAGTGTAAAATTCATTTACTGCTCTGCTCCTCTCCAATATCTTCCCCCACTCCATAAGCCTTTTCCTGTTCCTTTCATGTAGGATTTTGCTTCTGCCCTTCCCCCTCCCCCAATGAATTCCCTTCAGCCCTCAATTTAACTCTAAAGATGTTATCATCTAGCTAAGTCACTCAGTGGACAAATCATCATCCCTGGACCCAGGGGGATCCCAGCCAAATCCTGGCCTCAGACACAAGACAGTCGCCCACTGTATGACCTCAGGTATCTCCCCCTGCTCCATTTTTTTTTTTTTTATGGTTCTCTAGAGTCTTGTATTTGAAAGTCAAATTTGCCATTCGGTTCAGGTCTTTTCATCACAAATATCTGAAAGTCTTCTTTTTCATTAAAGTCCCATTTTTTCCACTGAAAGATAATGCTGAGTTTTGCTGGGCAGGTGATTCTTGGTTGTAATCCCATTTCCTTTGCCCTTTGGAATATCATATTCCATGCCCTCCAGTCCTTTAATGTAGAAGCTACTAGATCTTGTGCTATCCTGACTGGGGCTCCACAGTATTTGAATTCTTTCCTTTTGGCAACTTGCAATATTTTCTCCTTGACCTGAGAGCTCTGGAATTTGGCTATAATATTCCTAGGAGTTTTCTTTTGGGGATCTCTTTTTTTTTTTTTTTAGTGCCGCAATTGGGGTTAAGTGACTTGCCCAGGGTCACACAGCTAGTAAGTGTTAAGTGTCTGAGGCCAGATTTGAACTCAGGTACTCCTGACTCCAGGGCCGGTGCTCTATCCACTGCGCCACCTAGCTGCCCCTTTTTGGGATCTCTTTCTGGAGGTGATCAGTGGATTCTTTCAATTTCTATTTTAGCTTCTTTTTCTAGAATTTCAGGGCAATTTTCCCTGCGAATATCTTGGAAGATGGTGTCTAAGCTCTTTCCTTGATCATGGTTTTCAGGTAGACCAATAATTTTCAAATTATCTCTCCTGGACCTATTTTCCAGGTTGGCAGTTTTTCCCAGAAGATATTTCACATTGCCCTCTCTTTTTTTATTCATTTGGATTTGCTTTATTGTGTCTTGGTTTCTCATAAAGTCACTGGCTTCCATTTGTTCAATCCTAATTCTTAGGCAATTATTTTCATCAGAGAGCTTTTGTACCTCCTTTTCCATTTGGCTTTTCGAGCTGTTGACTTTTTTCTCATGTCTTTCCTGCATCACCCTCATTTCTCTTTCCATTTTTTCCTCTACCTCTCTAATTTTATCTTCAAGTCCTTTTTGAGCACCTCTATGGCCTGAGACCAATTTGTATTTTTCTTGGAAGCTTTAGATATAGGGGCCCTGATGTTGACATCTTCCTCTGAGGGTGCCCCTTGGTCTTCCTTGTTACTGAAGAAACTTTCTATGGTCTTCACCTTTCTCTGTCGGCTCATCTTGCCTTTCTTTTACTAGACTTTTAGCTCCTTAAAGTGGGGCACTGTTTCCAGGCTGCGGTATCACAAGCTTAAGAAGTCCCAGGTGGTATGATTTAAGGAGAATCAGGTTCTTCCCTCGCCCAGCCTGTTTCCTGGTCCTAGATGACCCCAGAACAACTTGCCAATCAACCAGCTTTGTGTGTTGTGGTTGTTAGCTCTGACAAACCTGTGCCCCTCCCTCACCTGGGCCACTTCTACTCGAGCCTACCACCTAGTTCTCAGTAGGGGTGTAAAATCCAAGTTCTGCCTTAGCACCAGCATAGACCCCTGTAGTCTTTTCCCTGCCCAGGGCTCAGCCCACTCACAAGACTGTGAGCTTAGTTCCAGACGACCCTGGTGCTTCAGCTGATTCAGAGGCTCTGGGGGTCTCCTTCTCTGGTGAGGACTTCCTGAGACTGGATCTGTGTCAGGGTGACTGTGGGGTTGGGTCCAACTCCTGTATCAGCAGAGCAGTATCCTCCTTCTGACCTTCCAAGCCATTCTTGGTTAGAAGATGATTTCAGCACATTCTTCTGTGAGTTTTGCTGCTCTGGGCATTTTCCTATGACCTTATTTGGATGTTTTTTGGAGCGATTGTGTCATGAGTTCAGGAGCTCACTGCCTTTCCTCCGCCATCTTGGCTCTGCCCCTGTGGCTTGCCTCCCCATATTCTTACCAGGTGGTTTAAGCATTTCTATTTATATCACAGTTAATTTATTGTCCAAAACTGCTCAAATTTCATTCAAAAACAATCTTTTTACACATGAATTTTTAACAGTTTTGATTAAGCCAAAGTTATTTCCTAATCCTTTCAAGCATCAAACTCATATGAAAGTGGCAATATTGTACATCATTTGATAGCAGATATAATTATTTTTCTTTATCAGAAAGTACTTTTCTTTTACTTTTCATCAACAAATTGCTCCATGTAAAAGTGAAATAACTTAAAGGGATAGCATCCTACACAGGAAGAATGGAGAAGGGATAATTAGCAAAAATCAGAAGGCATTGGGAGGATATATGATATAGGTAGAGACATTGGTCTTAGAAAACTTCACCAATAAGTAGATAAAATTATTTACTGAAGACAAAAGTTCTAGAAATAAAATTGGGTATTTGGATTGTGTGTAAAAAAGCTTAGAAAAATCAAGAAGTTAAAAACCACTGAGGGCCAAGCTTCTTGAAACAGTTTTCTTTTAACTTTTTCTATTATTCTAGTTTGCCAGCCTCTTAAACCACCCCCTCCTTTTTTGAGGCTTCTTTCCATTTGCAATTCAGTAATTGAAAACTCCTCTCCCCAATTCTCAATCCTTAGTCATTGCCCCTATTCTCAGTTTTCTTCCTCAGGGAATGAATGCCTTCTTCTCCTCAGAACTCCAATGGTTATGTGACTTGGATATTGCCTATAACAAATCAGAACAGAATTCATTCTTACCTACCCATGGGTAACTTTTGTTAATAACCTCCCATAATTTTACAATGAGTTTTCCAGCCGATGTTTAAGGGACCATCCTTTGTTCAAAATGATTATCCACTGTGCTTGTCTTGTGAATAGCCCATCTTTTTGGAAGTCATACAATTATTTTATGAAATCTTTTGCACCATTTCTCCCAAGTCTGTGATGGATTACACACAACATACGGCTTTTGAATCATCTTTAACTTTATTTTTTTTTCAAAAAAATGCAGTACTCAATGACTCAGATTCTCAACAAGTATAGTATTGTTAAAATTGACTCACAGTTATGTCAATAGTAGTTTTGTTTTGAGAATTAGTTGACAGTTATAATAATAGTATTATTGGAGCAGCTAGGTGGCTCAGTGGATAGAGTACCAGCCCTAGAGTCAGGAGTACCTGAGTTCAAATCCGGCCTTAGACACTTGAGGGTTACTAGCTGTGTGACCCTGGGCAAGTCACTTAACCCCAATTACCTCATAATAATAGCAGTAATAATAATAACAACAATATTATTATTATTATTAAAGATGGGCTTTTGTTACAGGGAAAAGATTGGGATTATTAAAATAATTTCATAATCCCACAAAGGTACTCTAGCCCACTCAATCTTAATTCTATTGAATTATAGGTGTAACTCAACAACCACTGGATTGTTGTTCATGATCTATGCTGATGGACAAGCTTTGTAGATTGTCCATCCAACTATGTAATAGTCTGCAGTATTGGTATTTTAACCTACTTATTTTTTTCTGTTTAAATAGGCCAAACTCTTTAGAGTGGTTATGGATCTTATTTAGAAAGTTCCAAAATGTTTTGAGACTTGGTCCAATCAATATATTATTATTTGCAAAAAAGAGCTTCTGGAACACCTTATTATACATGGCAAATCCATCTGACACTTGGTTTCAGATTAGACCTCATTTATGACAATGGCAAACATATGTCTCATTGTTTTGTATTTTAATGATCAGGAAATTATTGAGGCCAAATATAACCTCTTCTAAGTATATACTAGCCATGTGGCCATGGGCAAGTCCAAATTTCATTCTCTTCCATTTTGAAATGAGGATAATAATAGGAAGAATGATAGAAGGTCATTGTTATGATCCCTCTCACATATTCTTTTTATTTTCCAATATAATCCCAATCAGATATTGTTCCCATACAGTCAACTCCATGTGGCATGTGCTATCACTGATATAAGGTTGAATCTGGGAGCCATTTTGCCTTAGAATCTATTTCGTTCCTTCTAATCAATATCAGAGCAATTTTCCCTGAAATTTTTTTTGGAAGATGATGTCTAGACTCTTTTTTTGATCATGGCTTTCAAGTAGTCAAATAATTTTCAAATTATCTCTCCTGGATCTATTTTCTTTTCTTTCTTTCTTTCTTTTTTTGGTGAGGAAATTGGGCTTAAGTGACTTGCCCAGGGTCACACAGCTAGTAAGTGTCAAGGGTTTGAGGCCAGATTTGAACTCAGGTCCTCTTGAATCCCAGGCTCACTGTACCACCTGGCTGCCCACCTGGATCAATTTTCCAGGTGAATTCTTTATCCAAGGAGATATTTTGCATTGCCTTCTTTTTCTTTTGGTTTTGCTTTTTTTCTGTTTCTTGATTTCTCATAAAGTCATTAGTTTCCATTTGCTCAATACTAATTTTTAAGTAATTATTTTATTCAGAGAGCTTTTGTACCTACTTTTCCATTTGTCCAATTTGGCTTTTTAAGCTGTTGACTTTTTTCATAGTTTTCTTGCATAACTCTTATTTCTCTTTCCATTTTTTCCTCTGCCACTCTTTATTTTCAAAGTAATTTTTGAGCATTTCTATGACCTGAGACCAAGTCATATTTTTCTTGGAAACTTTGGATGTATGAGCTTTGAGTTTGTTATCTCCTTCTGAGGTTGTATTTTGATCTTTCTTGTCACCATAGAAACTGTCTAAGGTGTTTTTTTTTCTGTTTGCTCATTTTCCCAGACTATTTTTTGACTTCAACTCTTTGTTAAAATGGGGCACTGCTGCCAGTGTGGAGAGTGCACTGTCCCAAACTTCAGGGGTTTGAGTACCTGTTTTCAGAGATACTTCTAGGAACATGTGAGTTCTTAGTTCTTCCATGGTGGTCTGATTTAAGGAGAGATATGTTTACCACTCTCCTAGCCTATGTCCTGGTCTGCAAGCAATCACAAGTCTTCTTTTCTGCCTTGGAATTATGAAAAGAATTATGCTTTCTGGTGGCTGCAAGCTCTGGTGTTCTTGTTTTCCTCTCCTGCCTGACACTGCCACCCACGACTGTGACCTGGACCTCAGTATGGGCAAAACAACAGGGTCCTGCCTCAGTGCTAGCAAAGATACTCCTGTAATCTCCCTCTGGCCAACTACTTGACCCCCTTACTGTTTGTGAACTGAGTTCCAGAAGCAGCTACTTCTGTAGCTTTTTCAGAGGCTCTGTAGGCCTGTTCCTGGGTTTGCTGGGACTGTGTCTATGCTGCAGTTGCCTCTGCACTGGGCTGTGCTCCACTTTCACTCTGGTACAACATATCTTTCCTGCTGAGTTTCTAAGTTGTGTTTGATGGGGAAATGATTTCATCCTGTCCTTTTGTGTGTTTTGCTGCTCCAGGAATTGTCTTAAGGCATTCTTTGAAGGTATTTGGAGGACTCTTTAGGAGACCTCAGGCAAGTCACTGCCTTTTTTCTGTCATCTTGGCTCTGCCTCCTGGTCTCAGTTATTTTAAATGGAAATTCTCTCTCTCTGTTGCTGCTGGACTTTGTTGGTAACATGTAGAAATGGTTATGATTTATATGGGTTGATTTTGTATCTTGCAATTTTGCTAAAGTTAATAATTTTAAGTGAGTTTTTAGTTGATTCTCTAAGTATAACATCATATCATCTGCAAATAGTGATAGTTTTGTTTCCTCATTACTTATTCTAATTCCTTTAATTTCTTTTTCTCTTCTTATTACTATAGTTAACATTTCTAGTATAATACTAAATAATGGAGGTGATAATGGAAATCCCTGTTTCACCCCTGATTGTACTGGGAAGGCTTCTAGCTTATCCCCATTACAGATAATGCTTTGCTGATAATCTTAGTTAAATAGTATTTATCATATATTTTTTTTGGGGGGGGCAATGAGGGTTAAGTAACTTGTCCAGGGTCACACAGCTAGTATGTGTCAAGTGTCTTAGGCTTAATTTGAACTCAGATCCTTCTGAATCCAGGGCCAGTGCTTTATCCACTGTGCCACCTAGCTGCCCCCTAAATAATACTTATCATTTTAAGGTAAGCTCTTTTTATTCCTATGTTCTCTATTGTTTTTATTAGGAATGGGTGCTGTATTTTGTCAAAGTCCTTTTCTGTATCTTTTGAGATAATCATATGATTTATGTTGCTTTTGTTATTGATATGGTCAATTTTTGCTAATAGTTTCCCTAAAATTGAATCAGCCCTGCAATCCTGGTATAAATCCCACCTGGTTATAGTATATGATGCTTGTGATGTATTGCTGTAATTTTTTGCTAACGTTTTATTTAAACATTTTGCATCATTAATATTCATTGGGGAGTTTGTTCTATAATTTTATTTATCTGTTTTGGCTCTTCCTGGTTTGGGTCTCATAATGGGAATTTGGTAGAACTCCACTCATCTTCTCAAATAATTTATATAGCATTGAGATTAATTTTTCTTTATGTGGTTGGTAGAATTCACTTGTGGATCCATCTGGTCCTGGGGATTTTTTGTTAGGAAGTTAATTAATGATTTGTTCAATTTCTTTTTCTAAAATTGAGTTAAGTATTTTATTTCTTCTGTTAATCTGGGTAATTTGTATTTTTGTAGATATTCATTCATTTCATTTAGATTGTCAAATTTATTGCCATAGAACTGGCAAAAATAGTTACTAATAATTGTCTTAATTTCCTCCTCATTGGTGCTGAGATCACACCTCTCATTTTTGATATTAGTAATTTGGTTTTCTTCTTTCCATTTTTTGATCAGTGGTTTATATATTTTGTTTTTCTTTTTTTTCTCATAAAACCACCTTCAAGGGTCTAGCTAGGTGGTACAGTGTATAAAGCACTGGCCCTGGATTCAGGAGGACCTGAGTTCAAATCTGACCTCAGACACTTGACACTTACTAGCTGTGTGACCCTGTGCAAGTCACAACTCTCATTGTCCCACAAAAACTTCTAGTTTTATTTATTAATTAAATGGTTTTCTTAGTTTCAATTTTATTAATCTCTCCTTTGTTTTCAGGATTTCCAATTTTGGTGTTAGGAATTTTTAATTTGTTCATTTTGTGTTTTTCTGTATTTTATTGATGTAAACACTTAGGGATATACATTTTCCCCCAAGTACTGCTTTGGCTACATCCCATAAATTTTGATATGTTGTCTCATCATTCTCATTTTATTCAATGAAATCATTGAGTGTTTCTATGATTTGTTCTTTGATGTACTTGTTTTGTAGGATCAGATGATTTAATTTCCAATTGATTTTTAATCTATCTTTCAAGTGTCCATTATGGAAGGTAATTTTATTGTGTTATGATCTGAAAATGATGTGCTTACTATTTCTCCTTTTCTGCATCTTGTTGTAAGGTTTTCATGCTCTGATACATGGTCAGTTTTTGTGAAGATACCACGAACTTCTAAGAAGAAGGTACAATACTTTCTATTCCCATTCAATTTTTTAGAGATATCTGTCAAATCTAACTTTTCAAGAATTTTATTCATTTTCTCAATTTCTTTCTTGTTTATTTTTTCATCAGATTTATCCAATTCTGAGAGGGGAAGGTTAAGGTCCCCCGCTAGGATTGTACATTATTTACCTTCTCCTTTAAAAATTTAGATGCTGTACCATTTGTTGCATATATGTTAAGTATTGATATGACTTCATTTTCTATGGTACCTTTCATCAAGATACGGTTTCTTGTTTATCTCTTTTAACTAGATTTATTTTTTTCCTTTTTCTTTTTCTGAAATCATGATTGCTACCCCTGATTTCTTTGCTCCAGCTGAAGCAAAATAGATTCTTTTGAAGCCCCTTATGTGTGCTCTGGATGTAGCTCTCTGCTTCAGGTATGTTTCTTATAAATGACATATTGTAGGATTTTGTTTTTAATCCATTCTGCTATCTAATTCTGTTTAATGGGTGAGTTCATCCCATTCACATTTATAGTTATGATGACTAACCGCTTATTTCTCTCCATGCTATTTTCACCTGTTCATTTCTCCCACTGTTACCCATCCCATCGTTTCCCTCCTCATAAGTGTTTTCCTTATGATCACCACCTTCCAAAATATCCCCTCCCTTGAATCAGTCTCCCCTTCCCCTTCTATTATCCCTATCCCCATTTTAACTTCCTTATAGGATAAGATAGATTTCTATATCAAACTGAGTGTTATTCACTCTTTGAGTCAACTTTGAGGAGATCAAGGTTAAATCTTTGCCTGCCACTCCCCATGTATGTCTTCCCCTCCATTATGATAGTTCTTTCATGCCACTTTGTGTGTGTGTGTGTGTGTGTGTGTATGGGACAATTCACCCCATTCAATTTACCCCTTCCTTCTTCCACGCAATTTCATTCATACCCCTTTATTTTGTTTCTTGTGCTGTTGTCCCATCAGTGTCACCTTGTAATCACATCCTCTGTCTTCATATACTCCTAATTATTCTTATAATATAGTTGTTAAGACTTACATATATTATCATCCCTTCAATATCACTTAATGACCACATCCTTCTAATTGCTTTTATGATAAAGTTGTTAAAACTTACAAATATTATCTTATCATACAGAAAGTATGCTGTGAGCCCAGAAGCTGCTGCTGCTCTTGGACCTTTCCTGATGGGCTGGTAGGGTGCTTACCTGATCTGGGAACATTTCAGAGGCAGTTTTATATCAGTTCGGAGGGAAAATTTGCAAGGCCTCCAGTTGGTTCCTTCCTCACTTGGCCATCTTGGCACCAGAAGTCCCCTTATTTCAACATTTAACAAATATTTTAAAACTATTATATGCAACCAGTTCATTGTTACATAATTGATTGATTAGAAATATAAAGAGTTCACATTAAGTTCATTTTAGTTCCCTATGATGAGATTGTTTCTGAAATATGTTATGTTCTCATTTATTCAGAGTTTCTAACACATATGTCCAGGTAGACAATCTGTATCTCAGGTAAGGGTGGGGATTAAGTCAAGAAAGTTATACCATCCCCACTTAAATGATAAGAACTCATTCCATGATTAATTTATCAGGTCAGAATAACTTACATTTGATCAATTAAAGACGTTAGATTAAATGTGAAAAGTCTAAATAGAAGACAAGTTTTGAATCCACATTATCTTTCTGTCTTATGGGAAAGAAATTTCAGACAAGCTAAGAGATAATGTTCTAGCAATGCTCCTAAGGAAGCAGAATAGAGGGGATTGGAAAACCTCACCTTCAGACTTAGCTTAGTTGTTCTCTCTAAAGTCCCTGACATTTCTAAGACCATGTGAACTTTGAACAATCTACAAGATTTTGGATCCCCTATATTCACAAGACATCCTAGTATCATATCCTAGGATAGTAATGACTGTTAATAAGTATCATGCATTGGAAGTCAAAAGCTGCCCAGATAAGGAGGCAGAGCCAAGATGGTGGAGAAAAAGGCTGAAGGCTGTGACTCCCACAAGCTTCCAACAACCCATCCACACACTTCCAAAAACAATCCCATAAAACAACTCCCAGAGCAGCCCTACCCACAAAAGAAAAAAATGAGGCTATTTTCCAGCCAAAGATGGCTTGTTTGGACAGGTGAGACCACCTGCTATTCAGGCTGAGAGAAGAGCTTGGTGTGAAGTGCAAACACAGCCCAGAACAAACCACACTTGTAGGGCCTCAGAGTCTTCTGTGTCAGTGGCTTTTTCTGAGACTTGGCTCACAGACTGGTGAGGGTTTTTTCCAGTTGGCTGGAGTTAAGTAGCTGTCATCTCTGTTGAAGTTGGGGCTAAGCACCCAGGTTCTGAAGCAGTGGGTTGACTCAAGTGGTGGTGGGCTGGGGGGAAGGGCACAGGCACATCAACCTTCTGAACCATAGAGAATTAGATTTCAATCAGATATCTGCTTCCAGGTAGAGATGAGTACGCAGAAAAAGCAGTGGACAATAGAAAGCTTCTTTAGGGGAAAGGTAGGTCAGAATACATATGCCCTCAGAAGAAGATAATAACAAAGTCAAAACTCCAAGATCCAAAACTTCCAGGAAAAATATGAATTGGTCTCAGGTCATGGAAGTGCTCAAAAGGGACTTTGAAGAGAAAGTAGGAAAGAGAGAAGGAAGATTTAAAGAGATGGATGAAAGAATGGAAAGAGCAATGAGAGCAATGCAGGAGAGTCATAAGGAAAAAGTCAAGAGCTTGAAAAGCCAAAAGGGAAAGGAGATACAAAAACTCTCTGAAGAAAATAATTGCCTAAGAATTAGGATTGAACAAATGGAAGCTAGTGACTTTATGAGAAACCAAGAAACAATAAAGCAAATCCAAATGAATAAAAAAAATGAGGCCAATATGAAATATCTCCTTGGAAAAATAGCTGACTTGTAAATAGGTGCAGGAGAGATAATTTGAAAATCATTGGACTACCTGAAAACCATGACCAAAATAAGAGTTGTAAGGGCCAAATTCAGTATGGGGAGAGATAATTGGGTGGCTTGCCATAATATTGGGGTTCAGAAAATAATGGGGGACCTCTAAGTCCAGAGTTTCCCCTTCTCCAATCTGCCTTTTTTCAGTTATGTGTCCCAGACTAATAGAAAAGGAGATTAACAGCCTGTTTTCCACAAATAAATCAGGTTTTATTGATGGTAACAAAATTTACAACACAAATGGAATTAATAAATCCAGGTACAATGAGAAAGGGAAAGATATGTCCCACTTCCCAGATAGTTAGAATCTAAATCTCTATGGGTAAAAAGGCCTCCAGGTACTTCAAATAAGCTCTACTTCCTCAGCTACTCAGAACAGCTTATGTCAAAAAAAAACTGACTCAAACCCCCAACTTTTTTCCAGCTCACCTGGCTTAATGAACCAGCCTCACTGGAAGGAACACAAACTCACCACCACCTGGAATCTGCAGTTCTAAGGAGAATCAGCTTTGCAGTGTCTCCTGGTTAGGTCTGAAGATCAAAAACACACCAGCTCCTCTCTCTCTTTCTCTCTCTACCTTCCTTCCCCATCCCTCTCCAAGTCCTCTCTCCTCCTGCCTCTCTCACAGGCAGGACAGTTATTAGTTATGCTGAGTGGTGGAATGGGGAAAAGTAGCTCACAAAAAAGAAACAAGAAAAAGCTTATGAAATGGAGGGGAAGATGGGTAAGGAGTGGAGGAGTGAGTGAACCTTACTCTCATCAGAATTGGCTCAAAAAAGGAATAACATACACACTCAAGTGGATATGTAATATATTTTGCCCTGAGGGAAAGTGGGAGGGGAATGGGGATAAGGGAAGGGAGGTGAAGGAAGGGAGGGCATAGAGTGAAGGAAGATAGAAAATAGAATAAATATCAAGGGGAGGAAATAAGATGGAGGGTAATGCAGTTATCAAAAGTAACTGAAGGGGGCGGCTAGGTGGCGCAGTGGATAAAGAACCGGCCTTGGATTCAGGAGTACCTGAGTTCAAATCCGGCCTCAGACACTTGACTTACTAGCTGTGTGACCCTGGGCAAGTCACTTAACCCCCATTGCCCAGCAAAAAAAAAAAAAAAAAAAAAAAAAAAAAGTAACTGAAAGAAATGATAAGTCATGTATGAAAAAATGCAAACCATCAACAGAGGAAGAACTGATGGTATTTGAACACAGATTGAAATATAATTTTGTTAGCTCCTCTTTATAAAGTTATTTTGTCTATTTTCTTTCACAACCTGACTAATTTGAAGATGTTTTGCATAACTGCTCATGTATGACTTATATTGAATTGCTTGATTTCAGAGGGAGGGTTGAGGAGGGAGGGTGGAAGAAAATTGAGAACACAAAGTTTTAAAAAATCAATGTAAAAAATTTTTTCAAAATTGTTTTTACACATAACTTGGGGGAAATTCTAAATAAAACCAATTATTTGCCAGCAAAAAACAAAAAACCTGACCAGATATGATTCAAAAAGACAGATTCATGTTTTCATAAGGATTTCAGAAAAGAAACTACAACTTGTCTCAAGTGAACTTCTTGAGCATTCCATGAAGGTAAGAAAATTATTTCCAACAATTAGGAACTGAGATTTACCCTCTTTGCTGCATATGTTCTATATTCTTGAGTCCACATTCCTCTGGACTCTGTATATACTGGCAGGAGAATGCATTAAAAATTTTGTTCCTTTTTTAAAAAATAAGTTATTTATTTATTTTAAAGATTTGAATTACAAATTCTCTAGCTTCCTCTCACCCCTTCCCCATGTATTGAGAATGCAAACAATATATCAATTATACTTTTGAAATTATGCAAAATATATTTTCATACCAGCCATATTAAAGAATAAAGTGAGAAAATTATATTTTAATCTGCACTCAGGTATCATCAGTTCTTTCTCTTGAGGTGGATAGTATTTTTCATCATGAGTCCTATAGAATTGTGTTGGATCACTGTATTCCTCAGAGTAGTCAAGCCTTCACAACTTATCATCATTACAACATTACTATTATTGTGCACAATGATCTTCCAGTTCTTCTTACCTTACTTTGAACCAATTCATAGAGGTCTTGCCTCATTTTTTTACCTGATACTACTCCCCTTGTTTTTCCTTATAGCATAATAGTATTCCATCACAATCATATGCTGTAATTCATTTCCCAATTGATGAGCATCCCTTCAATTTCCAATTCATTGCCACTCTACAAAGTGCTCCTATAAATATTCTTGCACACATAGGTCCTGCCTCACCCCCTTAATGTTTCTGGGATACAGACTCAGCGGTGGTACTGCTGGGTCAAAGGGTATGAACAGTTTTATGGCCCTTTGGCCATAGTTCTAAATTGTTCCCCAGAATGGCTGGACCAGGTAATTATTCCACCAACAGGTCACTAATGTATCTATTTTTCCTCTTCCCCTATAGCATCTGCCATTGTTGATAAGTGTGAGGTGGTACTTCAAAAGATTTTTTATTTAAATTTCTCTAATCAGTAATAATTTAGAACTTTTTAATATTGTTTCTTCTTCTTAAAATGTCTTTTCATAAGGAATCATTCCTATTTTTTTTATAAATGCAACTCAATTTTCTTTGTACTTGGGAAATGAAGCCTTTATTAAAGAAACTTTGTGTAAAATTTTTTATATTACTTCATTGTTCATGGTACCTTCCAGCATAATGTAGTTTCTTTGATTATCTCTTTTAATTGGGCCTATTTTTGCTTTTGGTTTGTCTGAGAGCATGATGGCTGTCTTTTAAAATTTATTTTATTATTTATTTGTTCATTTATTCATTCATTCATCTATTCATTTGTCTATTATTTATTTATTTACTTACTTATTTACTATTTTTTTTCTTCAACTACAGCATATTAGACTCTGCTCCAGCTCTTTATTATAATTATGTATATGTCTTTTGGTTTCAAGTGTCTCTTGTAAATAGCATATTATTAAATTCTGGTTTCTAATCCATTCTGCTATCAAATTCTCTTTTATGGATGAGCTCAATCCATTTACATTCACATTTATAATTACTGTGTATTTTCCTTCATCCTATTTTCTTCTGGTTTTTTTTTCTCTCTTTCTAGTATGTTCCTCCAGAAAAGTCTATTTCAATTTTAACCATTGCCTCCCTTAATCCACCCTCCTTTCTCTCTTATTTCCCTATTAGGTAAGATAGAATTCTGTATAAACCTGAGTGTGTGTGTGAATATATACACATATATGTGTATGTATGTATGTAATTCTCCCTCTGAACTAATTCTGATAAGAATGAGTTTCAAGCATTGTCTGCCATTCCCACATTCAGCAGTTTCCTTTCCACTGTATAAGCTCTTCCTTCTGTGCTTCTTTTATGTGAAAACATTTTTCTCATCTGGTGCATTCCTCTTTGTTATCCCTTCATTTTTTTTTTGAGATTAGTCCAACATAATTGATTCATATCCATGCCGTCTGTTTATCATTTTATCTGCCCTAATAATAAAATTCTTGGGAAGTACCTAAGTCATCTTCCCATATAGGAATGTAAATAGTTTAACCTTATTGAGTTTCTTATGATTTTTCTTTCATTTTTACCATTATCTACTTTTCTTGAGTCTTGTGTATGAATGTGAAATTTTCTGTTCAGCTCTGGTCTTTTTATCAAGAATGCTTGCAAGTCCTCAGTTTAATTAAATAGCCATTTTCCCTGAAGGATTATAAAAGGTAGGTGATTCTTGGTTTTAATCCTAGCTGCCTAGCATAATATCATATTACAAGCCCTTCATTCTTTCAATGTGGAAGCTGCTAAATTGTGTGTGATCTTGACTTTGGCTTCATGATATTTAAATTGTTTTATTTTTTTTCTGGCTGCTGGCAGTATTTTTTTCCTTGACCTGGGAATTCTGAAATTTGGATATAATATTCCTGGGAATTTTCATTTTGGGATCTCTTTCATATACATTACTTCAATTTCTATTTTACCTTCTGTTTTGAGGATATCAGGGAAGTTTTATTCGATAATTTCTTGAAATATGATATTTAGGCTTGTTTTATGGATTGTACAATAATTCTTATAGTATCTCTCCTTAATCTCTTTGCTAGGTCAGTTGATTTTCTCATGAAATGTTTCACATTTTTTCTCATTTTCTTTATTCTTTTGATTTTGTTTTGTTTTTGTCTCAATGTCTTAGGAAGTCATGAGCTTCCATTGGCCCAATTCTAATTTTTAAGGAATAATTTTCTCCAGTGATTTTTTTTTACCTCTTTTACCATTAGGCTAATTCTGTTTTCTTCAATATTATTATGTCATTTTATCTTATTAATTTTCTTTATTAGTTAATTTTCTTTTAATTTTTTTTGCATTACTCTAATTTCATTTCCCAATTTTTCTTTTTCTCTTATTTTTTTTTCTTTAAATTTTCCATGGATTCTTGTGGGCCTTGAGTTATATTGTCATTTTTTTGAGGCTTTACTTTGAAAAGTTTTTATGTTGTTGCCTTTTTTATGTTTATGTCTTGGTCCTCCCTGCCACCACAGTAGATTTTTGATTATTTAGTTGTTGTTTGCTCATTTTCTTAGCCTATTCTTTCACTTTTAACTTTATGTTAAATTTGGGTTATGCTTAAATAGGAGTAAGGCAATAGTGTGCTTAGGTTTTTTATTCTGCTGTTTAAAGAACTAGTTCTTGAGGTCTGCAGTTTTTCAGCACTTCCAATGTGGTGTAATGTGGGGAAAGGTGTGGTCATTGCTCTCTTGGTCTATGCTCTGGTATTTACTCAGTAGTAAGGGACCCTGGTGTCCTACCTCACTAGCACTTCTCTTGGCCCCAGAATTGTGACCAGGTTTCTTGTTCCCCTGCTGCTGCAAATGGTTATTGGTCCTATTGGCCCCCCAAAATGTTACCAATACCCCTGCTCCATTGTATCCAACCACAAAATTTCCTTTTCACTCTGGAACTGCCACCCAGAATTGTATATAGACAATAGAGTTGCTAATCATTGCCAGCTGTACCCAGTTCTAGTAACAAGTGCCCTTTAATATCTGTATGACAAGTTTTCTGGCCTCATTACCATATCTAGAATGAGAACATGTAAATCTCTAGCCACTAAAGCCATATGTGTACACTCTGGATAGGCCTCCATCCTGGGATTGCAGATCTCTCTTTCTGACCTCCTGAATTTTCATAAGCCAGAAAAAAAAAAGTTTTCCAGAGATATTTTGTTGGTTCTGCTACTCCGATATTTTATTTAATGTATTTAAAGTTGTTTGGAGAAGAATGTTGAGGCAATCCAGCTGGTCACTGCCCCTAATTCAACATCTTGGCTCTGACCCCATTGCATACTTTTGAAAGTATAATTTGTTCCCATTGTTTTTGCTATTCTATCCTCCTAAAAGTATTTTTTTTAAATATTTGAAACTAGATGACTGTATCAATTAATAGTAATAGAGCAATGCACCAATGGGAGCATTAGAGCGCCTGTAGTGGTAGCCCAGAGTGGTTCTAAAAGGCATACTCTGGAAACCCAAATCATCAATTTGGGTAGGAGTTAGAATAGTAACTCTAAATGATGTGTTGCAATTAAAAACACACAAAAAAAACATTGAAATTGCAATTGAAAACAAAAACATTGTGTTTAGAAGAAAATACCAGATGCTCTTGGAGGAAATATAGATTAGATTGGTTGATTTGAGTTTCCTTCCAACTATTCAATTTTATGATTACACATACACATACCATATATACATATGTATATATATGTATATGCATATGTATATATGGTGTGTGTATGTGTAATCACATACATACATATACACACATATTTATGTGTGTGTATATGTATGTATATATGTATATGCATATGTATATATGGATGAGAGAGAGAATAAACATAGTTGCTTGCATTCTCTTTCTTTCAAATTCAGGCTCCTTGTTTGTATTTTTCTTCCTTTCTTTGAAACCCTAGCACTTAGCACATTGTCTGAGACAAAGGGTACTAAATGCTTGTTGATTAACTAATCTCTTTGAGTCTAAATTTCCTGTTCTGCAAATACACTTAACAAATGCTTGTATTCTTATTTCCCATGATTATTGTAAAGAAGTCACTTTGTAAACTCTTAAAGTACAAAAATTCTTTCTTTTTTGGGGGGGGGGCAGGGCAATGAGGGTTAAGTGACTTGCCCAGGGTCACACAGCTAATAAGTATCAAGTGTCTGAGTCTGGATTTGAACTCAGGTCCTCCTGAATCCAAGGCTGGTGCTTTATACACTGTGCCACCTAGCCACCCCAGAGTGTCAAAATTCTTAGACATTTAAGTTGTCATTATTTCCTGTCCTTTCTCTAACTTCTCCTATTCTGATCCTGACCTCTTCCTTCTTGAAAGTATGAAGGGGAGCAGTGAGAGAGAAACATTTATTAGGCTCTAAATACTATGGTAGTCATTGGTAAGAAATAGATCAAGCATTTATTAAGTACCTACTATGTGCCAGGTACTGTGCTAAACATAATTACAAATATTTCATTTGATACAGATATTAATACAATAATGACACAACTTCTGACCTCAAGAAGCTTATCTGCTAATAGAGACACACAATACCAAAAATGAAGCAGTGTCCAGGAAATGGTGTTTGGTCTGAGAAGTAATGAAGCTTCTTTCTAAAGACGTATGCTGGGGGGCAGCTAGATGGCGCAGTGGTTAAAGCACTGGCCCTGGATTCAGGAGTACCTGAGTTCAAATCCGGCCTCAGACACTTGACACTTACTAGCTGTGTGACCCTGGGCAAGTCACTTAACCCCCTATTGCCTGCAAAAAAAAAAAAAAAAGAAGACATATGCTAGCCAATTGTCACCCTCTTTTTAGTAGCAATGACCATATTGATTTCATTTCTATTTCCAGAGCAAGAGATCAAAAGGATGTAGGAAAGGAGGGTGAAATTTATGTGGGTAGTGGACTTTCAAGTAGGTGGGGCTTCTTGGTTAACAACTATAATGTTTATGAAATGTTATCTAAGGCTGGATTGTTTTAATGCATTCAAGGAGTGTGTACTGATTGATGACTCAAGTCCAGGGCTGTCCCATCATCTTTATCTGTTGAATATGTGTTTTTTTTGTGATAATTCTATATAAATTCTCTTTGTAAACCTTCTCTGCATGAATCCAAGTCCTTGTTATTCACTTGACTAGGAAAATGATTTTCTATGTTCTTTAATTTATTCATTTACCTTTACTTAGTTTAATGTCATTTATCCACTTGGTCATCTTCAATTATAATTGACACAAATAATCTTTCCTATAGAGTAATTTTATCTGCCTTCTAGCGAAAAATAAACTAGCTTTCTTTCCACAATCAATTGCTCATTGTCCATCCACTTCCTTGAATTGACATTCTCACCTAATTAGCTCAGGCAAGTTAATTAAGTCTACATAGGTTTAAGTGGTATAGGAGGTTAGAATTTTTTAAAAATCCCAAAAGAGAAATAAGGAATGAGAGAAGACATTTTAAAGTGTCTTACAAAGTAATATGCTGAGGTATATGCATCAGAGCGAGAAAGCTTTGTCTGAATAGGGTAAAGCAAGGCCCTGACACAAAAGAAATGCTTAGAAAATCTTTCTGTTTCATATTTGTGATAGAGATTGGATAGGTCAGAAAAGGAAATCTTTTTATTTGGTTATAACATAAAACTTGCTTTGATAAAGGGCTTAATAAATAAATGAACTATTATTTATTTATTTGGCCAAAAGATGAATATAATTAGAATAACCTTATTTCTCAATGCAGTCAATAGAGAATGGAGAGAAAGGGTAATGACCAAAGAAGTCCCTTGAAAAAAAGAGAAAGGACAACCAGAAGAACTAATTAAGCACCTGTTATTTGCCTAGTTCTTGATAAGTCAACAATTCAACTCAATGAGAATTTATTTAGTTGGTCAGTCAATTACCATTTATTAAATACACACCATGTTCCAGAGACTGTGATAAATGCAGATGATGTGAAGAAATACAAAAGATAGTCCTGGATCTAAGAAGCTCATAGTCTCATGAGAAAGACAATACACAAATAATGACATGAAACTTTGTGATAGATATATAAAAAAATTTAAGAAACCTTACTTGTCTTCAAGTAAATTAGATTTTCACCAGATAGATAAACCAAATATTTAAATATTGACATAATATAAAATCAAATCCTGATTATGTGATAGATATTAAAGTTTTATAACAATATATAAAATTATATGATTACTGTAGGGTAAATTCTTAAGGGCTTTGAGATAGAATTGGCCTCTGAGATCACTGCTCTGAGAACAAGTGAAACTCAGAAATTGAGAGAAATGGGGGAGGATTGGTGTTCCATGAGAGCTATTGGCCTAAATATTATTCTTTTTTTTTTGTTGTTGGTTTTTTTTGTTTTTGTTTTTGTTTTTTTTGTGAGGCAATTGGGGTTAAGTGACTTGCCCAGTGTCACACAGCTAGTAAGTGTTGAGTGTCTGAGGTCGGATTTGAACTCAGGTCCTCCTGAATCCAGGGCCGGTGCTCTATCCACTGCGCCACCTAGCTGCCCCCTAAATATTATTCTAAAGATTCCTCATAGCCTTACTCTGAAAAAGTACCATTCTAATTTACACTGCTTGTAGGAATTTTTGTTCAGTCATTTTTAGTTGTGTCCACCCCCTTTTGGGGTTTTCTTGGTAAAGATACTGTAGTGGTTTGCTATTTCATTCTCCAGCTCATTTTAAAATAATAAACATTTTTTATTTATAGTTTTGGGTTCCAATTTTTATCCCTCTTTCCCTCCCTGAGGTTGCAAAAATCATATATGGGTTATACATGTATGATTATATAAAACAGCACCATCTTTGTCATTTTGTACAAGAAAACTTGGATTGAAAGAAAGTGAAAAATAGCATGCTTCAGGCTGTTCCATCAATATCAGTTCTTTCTTTGGAGGTGGATAGTATGTTTTATCAATAGTCCTTTGGAATTGCCTTGGATCACTGTATTGTTGAGAATAGTCAGGTCATTCACAGTTCTTCATCAAACAATATTGGTGTCTCTGTGCACAATGTTCTCTTGGTTCTGCTCACTTTAAAATACATCATGTCATACATGTCTTTCCAGGCCTTTCTGAAATCATCCTGCTTGTCATATCTTAGAGCACAATAATATTCTATTATCATCATCTATCACAGTTTGTTTAGCCATTCCCAAATTCATAGGCATTCTTTTGGTTTCCAATTTCTCAGCCAACACAAAAAGAGCTGCTATAAATATTTTTGTACAAATAGGTATTTTTAGGTTTTTTAAAAATTTTAGATTTTTTAAATGTTTTTGGGGATATAAACCTAGCAGTGATATTGCTGGATCAAAGGGTATGCAAAGTTCTATAGCCCTTTGGGCATAGTTCCAAATTGTTCTCCAGAATGGTTGGATATTTTCACAACTCCACCAACAGTGGAATGTCTCAGCTTTCCCACATCCCCTCCAACATCCATTATTTTCAGTTTTTGTTATATTTGACATTCTGATAGTGTGAGGTGATACCTCAGAGTTGTTTTAATTTGCATTTCTCCAATCAGTAATGATCTAGAGCATTTTTTCATATGATTATAGATAGCTTTGATTTCTTTACAGATGTAGAAACTGAGGAGTATGGAGTTAAGTGACTTGCCAAGTGTCACATAGGTAATAAGTTTCTGAGGCCAGATTTGAGCTCATGAAGATGAATCCTCTGACTCTAGCCACAGTATTCTATCCACTACACCATTCAGTTGCCTTCTGTAATAACTTACAAAGGTTCAATTAAAAATAACTCAAAGCTATTTTTGTATATTTTATTGTAAAGACCACCTATTTTATAGTTTAGTTTATAATTAGGCAATAAAAGTGACTAAAAGACCATACCTTTGACCCAGGACTTTGATTACTAACCACATTCCTCATGGAATTCAAAGATAGAAACAAAATTCCCACATACAGTATACTATAATGTTGATAGCCTATCTATATAAGCAAAGTATAATAAAGAAAATAACCATTCATGAGGAAGTGGCTGAAAAAATAAAATATATCAATATAGTAGATGTTTATTTTGCAGTGAATAATGCTGACCATAAGAAATTCTGAGAAATAAGGGAAAGTTCTGTCTGAATTAATACAAAGAAAAATAAATAGAGCCAAGTAAATATTATATATATATATATATATATATATATGCATATATATATATATGTGTGTGTGTTTTTGTGTGTATGTATGTGTGTATATGTCTATATATCTATATATCTATATCTGTATCTATCTATCTTTCTATCCCTCTCTATATATAGGGAGAGAGAAAACAATGAGTTCAATAAAAGAAAAAAATAATGGGAAAAACCAGTTAAAACCTCATGTTGTAATCGTTCAGTCATTTTTAAGTGATGTCTGACTCTTTGTGACCCCATTTGGGATTTTATCTGCAAAGATCCTGACTTCAGGCTTGCCACTCTTTCTATTGTGCCTCTTAGCTGCCCACTTAGATGTCACAGAGATATATTTTTTAATTAGAAGAGAGTGTCCAATATGGTAAGATTTAGATAGCAAATGACTGTGATGTAAAGGCAAAAAGTATCTATGTTATATTTTAAAACAAATAAAAGAATACAAGATGAAAATTTTTATGATAAAGGATGGTTAGTTGATGATAGAAGAGGAATTCTGAAAGACATAGTAGAAGAGGAAAAGAAGTGAGAAAGGTCAGGCTGAGTTGACTGCTAATGGGAAAGCAGAAAGTGGGAGCAAGGAAAAGGAATGTTCATAATGAAATATGGCACCTCTAAATCATGGAGGTTAAGAGAAGAAGAGGCAAGAATTTCTGAGCCATGTGATAGGGAACTAGTTTCCTGAAGATATTTTCCTTTAGCTTCCCATAATAACAGAGGACAGCATCATCTTGTTACCTTTCCAAACAATAGTGAAAAGGGGACCAAGCAAAAGATATCAGACCCAATAGTAAAGTCAGCAAACACTTAGTAATTGCGTCCCCATGGCACTGATTGAATTCATATTTAGGATTCTTTGGCCTCATCCCAAGATGTCAAGGTACAATACATATGCAGAAGATTGCCTGCACATAAGACAATATACCTTGAACACTGTTGGTGCTTTATTGTATATCAAGATTAGGAAAATTCCAAATCTAGTCCCTGAAAGCACCAACATTGAAACCTCACTCTCTAAGGAATAGTAAAATGGGAGAATTCCATATTTAAAATTGCAAAGAACCTTATTAAAAATCAAGTGTAATCCCCAAACTGAATTTCTAAGAGATTATGTGATTTGTCCAAGGTTATGAAAATAGGAAGTGAGATTTTGACTCTATCCAGCACTCTTTCCAATACACCACAGGGATGTTAAGTTTATCCTAAGCTTATATAGTTGTAAAATAAAAATGTGAGCTAGCAAAATTCATCTAAAACCTAGGCCCTCAAGCCCCCAGGGGAAAAACAGTTATGAAGAGCTCTTTATTTTCCATTCATTTAGCTACAAAGCAAAGGTCACTTAAGACTTCTTGTCAGGAGCAAAGGAAGCATTGCTTACCTAAATTAAGAAATATAATATTTTATATTTACCTTAGAGATCTGCAATAATTTTTTGTAAAGCTAAAGTGCTTACTTAAAGAGTGTATATATATATATATATATATATATATATATATATATATATATATATATATATATATATATATATATATATATATATATATATATATATATATATAACACATACTTGGACAAGTGCAAAAAATGGAATCTTTTGATGCACTAAGGAAATTTCAGTTTTTCCTGGTTTCAACCTGCACTTCTAAAAATCAAATAATAATGGGAATTTTCCCCACTCAATAGTATTTTTTCCTGACTGCACATAAAGATAGTTTTTCAACATTCATTTTTATAAGATTTTTAGTTCCAATTTTTTCTCCCTTCCTTCCTTTCCTCCCCCTTCCCCAAGACAGCAAGCAATCTGATATAAATTATAGAGTATAATTATGTTCAACCTATTCACACATTAGTCATTTTGTAAAAGAAAAATCAGAATAAAAGGGGAAAACCACAAGAAAAAAATGAAAACAAAAACAAAGAGTGAAAATAGTTTGCCTAAATATGTATTCAGAGTCCATAGTTCTTTCTCTGGATGTGGAGAGCATTTTCCATCATTAGTCTTTCTAATTTTCTTGGATCATTGTATTGCTGGGAAGAGTAAAGTCTATCATAGTTGATCATCTCCCAATATTGCTGTTACTGTATGTGTATAATGTTCTTCTCACTTCACTCAGCATCAGTTCTTGTAAGTTTTTCCAGGTTTTTCAGAAATCTGCATGCTCATCTTTTCTTATACCACAATAGTAATTCATTACATTCACCACAACTTGTTCAGCATCCCTTCAATTTCTAGTTCTTTGACACCACAAAAAGATCTGCTATAAATATTTAGGTTCATGTGGGCCCTTTTCTCTTTTTAATGATCTCTTTGGGGTACAGACCTAGTAGTGGTTTTGCTGGGTCAAAAGGTATGCACAGTTTTATGGTCCTTTGGACATGGTTCCAAATTGTTCTCCAGAATGGTTGGATCAGTTCACAACTCCACCAACAATGCATTAGTATTCCAATTTTCCCACAACTTCTCTAACATTTATCATTAACCTTTTTGTCATATTAGCCAATCTGATAGGTGTAAGGTAGTACATAAGAATTGTTTTCATTTGCATTTTTCCAATCAATATTGATTTAAAACATTATATGATTATAGATATCTTTTATTTTTCCATCTGAAAACTGCCTGTTTATATCCTTTTACCATTTCTCAATTTGGGAATGACTTGTATTCTCATAAATTCTATTTAGTTCTTTATATATTGGAGAACTGAGGTCTTTAATAAAAAATATTGATTATAAAAATATTTTCCAGCTATTTCCCTTCTAATCTTGGTTGCATTGGTTTTGTTTGTATAAAAGTTAAATTTAATATAATCAAAATTATCTATTTTCCATTTATAAATATTGTATTCATTTATTTATTCATTCATTTACTATTTATTTTTAATTTTTAATTTCTTGTTTGGTTATAACTTTAGCTCTTTCTAAAATGTTGTTGTTGTTCATCCTTTTTGAAGAGTACCAATAACTTCATGGGTGATTCTTGACTTTTGAGGGAATTGGATTTAAATGAAGCAGAGTTTTGCAAAGTCATCAACTTCATTTTCTCTTCCTAAGTCACTGAAGTTCAGGGGCAGGCAAAAGTCAGGGTGAGTCATGATGGCCCTGGAGTCAGTGAATGACCTTGGTGTCTTTGATGTATGGCAAAGCTCTCCACAATGCCTATATCAATTGCCTTCATGGCTGTTGAAATAAATTGTTCTCATCTGCTCATTCTACGAGGAAAAGCTTTCACATGCTTGGTGTAGACATCCCCCTATCTCACTGATTCCTTGTGCTAGAAGGTGATCTGGGGCCACTGTTGACAGGAGGGAATTTACTTTTGAAGTGAGCATCACAGCCTTGAAATGAACCAGGTATAGGGACTACAGATATAACTACATGCAACTTTCCCCTTTTCCACTGTCTAGATCTTCAAAGATATTTTTGTACCTGCCCACCCCTCATCCATGCCTCCCACTTTATGACCATCACTCCCATGGAGAGAGACTTTGTGGCTGAGTTTTTCCTACTTCTCACTGTGCTGCCTGCACTTGGGAATTTCCCCTGGCATCTCCCACATCTTGGACTAACTTTAGGGTTGGTTTCCAGGAGTGGTTGGAGTTTTTATGTTAAAAAACATTTTAGGCTGTTGGGAAGGGAGCAGAAGGATGGGCAAAGAATAATAAATATCCTTGTGAAAAGAAGATTTTTGGCATGGGTTAAGGCTAGCCTCTGGGTCATGCTAGGGCTTGGGGAACCATCAAGCAGCACAGAGCTGGGAAAGCCAGTCACTATCCCCAGCCCAATAAGAAAGAAAAATATATATATACCTGTTAAAGAAAAAGTTTCCTTTGCCCTCACCAGGTCTTTTTCTCATTATTTTCCTCATGTAGCTAATATAGTTTTTGGTCCTTATACTTAGGACTCAGCTCAAGCAAAATAAATAACTAAATAAATAATAAACAAACAAACAAATAAATGAATGAACCAGTAAATAAATAAATAAATGATCAGGCTAATAAATAAATAAATAAGCACATGCACACATACATAACTAACTGACTAAAATCAATAAATGAGTGAGTGGATAAATGAATGAATAAATAAATAAACGAATGAATAAACAAATAGATGAATGAATGAATTAAAAAGTAAATAAATAAGTGGTTTGGCTAATTAATTAATTAATTAATTAGGGGTTTGGGCTAGATAGTTTCTTAGAATCTTAACAATTCTGATCCTATGATCAAATCTAACTTCTTAAGCTAATAAACAGTCAAACTATTTGGTTCTTAATGATCTTATTTGTATTACAGGCACTGCCATCCTTCTATTTACCTGGGTTTGCAACTTAGGATTCATCCTTAACTATTTCTTGCATTTATCCCTTATACCTTGGTTAGATATATTGTCAATTATATCTTCACATCTCTTGGACTCCTCTTGACTCACATGATCACTGCCCATTTTATTCCTCTCTAACTCTTGCTTAAACTCTAATGATAGCTTCCTAATCAATTCCCTGGTTATTAGTCCTTCCCCATTAAATCAATCATTCCTATGCTGGCCATATTGGTATTCCTAAAAGGCAGGGTCTTTCTTTCAGTTTCTGCTTATTGATTCTTGGGTAAAAAAGACACACTTCCTCTGAGCATTTACTGCCACTCATAATCTGTCTCCAAATTGTCTTTCTAAACCATTTTCATACTATTCCCCTTCATGAATTCTATTGCTCCAGACAAACTGATAGTGTTTATGTTTCATACACATAACAATCCATTAGCTACCTCCATACTTTTGCATGTTCTTCCCCCAGGTCTTTCTTTCTCCCTCCACATCTCTACTTCTTCCTGTCAAGTCTCAGGTCAAATGGAGTTGAAATCTTTCTTAATTCCATTTGTTAGAAATTTTCACTCTCCAAAGAAAAATACCCTGTACACATTTTATTTACTTATCTGTATACATGTTATAGCCTTCATCTGCCACATCCCCTAATGATTTTAGTTCCTTCAGGGCAAGTGCTGTTTTCCATTTTTGTTATTGTATCTCCATTGTGCAGCACTGTTCCTGGCATGTTGTAGTTGCTTTATATATTACTATGTAATAGAATAAGATATAATGGAATTGAAGAATATTTGTATTGGATTTGGAGTCCTTTGGTTTGAATCCCATCTCTGATATTCTCCAGTCTTCAGTTCTTCACCTATAAATCAAAGATGTTGGACTTGATGTCACCTCTGTTCCTTTTCAGTTACAGATTTAGAATCCCCAGATCATTTGTTTGAAGTGATTAGCAAAATTTACTCAAACAACTCTTTTGCAGAGCACAATGTAGATAAAAGGAAATGATAACATGAGGGATTTTAAGCCATTTCTATTTGTCTAAAGGGGAAATTCCCAAGGTTATGTGAGATTCAAAATTGGATATATGGAGCATTAATCTCCCCCTTTGACTTTTCCCTTTTATATATAACTACCAAGCCAATAAGAAAAGGAGCCTCTGAGCTTTAATCTGTGAGGGATTAGTTTTTTATGGCTTGGGAATTAATTAGACAACAAAGGTGAAACCAATTAGGGAAATAAGGAAGTAGAAATACAAATGAATAGTCTTAGATCTAAACTTAGTCTATTCAATCTCAGAGATTAAGCTGGTTTAAAGGAATTTAGGATTTTCCTTTATAAAACTCACTGAATCCCAAACTGCCCACCAGGCCAGGTTGTGAACCAGCACACCCAAGGCTGAACACCAACCACATGGTTCCAAACTCCCCTCACCCGAGCACCGCCATGGCTAAGTTAACAGTCAGAGAGAACGAACTTCCATTCTCACCCTCACTTTTAAGTTGGTGTCCCAGAAGTTCCTCGTGTGTTCTTCCCCAAAAGGGGAGGTCCTTCAAAAGCTGCTTCAGTAGCATGTGCAGTCTCTCAAATGATTCAGCTAAAACTTCTGATATTACTCTTTACCACAAGTAATTTTTACCACAGTTACATGGAGATATCCCAGGACCATGAACCCAAGAGCCTTTGGAATATAAGTGACCAAAGATCACAAGACATAATTCTATCACAAACTCTGAAGCTATCATTGAGGGGAGACTCACCTTCTTTTTCATCATCATCAGTAATAGCTGCTGGCCAAATGCCACCAATGAACATCTAAGCACAGGATCCCTTGGGGTGATAGATTCCTCCCTAGGCAACCAGCACTGATTCTGGCCTAGCTCATGCAACAATCAACAGAGTAGGATGGGGAGCACTTTGCATAAAGAAATGGCCTTCCATGCCTACCAGGTGCCAAACAATTTTCCCTCACCAGCCAGGTTAGCTAGCCTAACTAAAGTAGTAGGTAACCTTGAGGGAGAGACAGTAGGCAGCCTATGGCAGGCAATTAAAACCACCACTATCACCATCTTTCTTCAGACCTTCTTTTCTTTTCTTTTTAATTGAATAGAATTTTATTTTCCAAAATATATGTAAAAACAAATTTTAACATCAATTAAAAAAAAAATTGTGTTCCAACTTCTCTTCCTCCTCCATTCCCACCCCCCACCCACTAGAACTCAAGCATTTCAAAATTAGTTATACGTTAGTAGTCATGGAAAACATTCTCACATTAGCTAGGCTGTGAGAGAAAACAGTAAAAAAAAACAACAAAATTTCATATTGAGGAATTGTCAAAGAGGAAAAAAAATTTAAAAAATGTGTTTTCATCTGTTTTCAGATACTATCAGTTCTTTCTCTGTAGATGGGTTGCCATTTTCATAAGTCCTTCAGGATTATATTGGATCATTGCCTTGCTGAATATAACCACATGCTTCCCAGCAGATCATCTTACACTGTTGATATTATTTTGTATGCAGTACATTTCACTCTGCTTCAGTTCATGTAAGTCTTTCCATGTTTTTTCTGATCATTACCTGAATAAAATACCTTAAACGTGACAAAGAATTTTCTTCATATTAGCCCAGCAAAGTAGGTACCATACTTTTTGCCATTATAATCAATCATCATAATTATTTCCCTCCATCCTATTCCCTTCCCATGATATTTACTCTATTTTAAATCTTCTTTTAACCTATCAATAGATTGGATAGTCAGGTAGAACACCTATCATTAGTCTTGCTATTTCCAAGTATTATCACTGAACTCTTTGCTTCTAATGGGGCAAAATGTATAGGTAGATAGATAGATAGATACATACATACATATATAAATACATAGATTTAAGGTACATTATAATTCATTTTCCTTTCAGGGATTTCTTGGAAGGGAATTGCACGGAAATTCTACTATCGTGTTTTAAAATTAACCACCAATATTTTTGTTGTAGTTTTAATTTCTTTAAAATTATAATCATCTCTTCTACTAATTGTTAATAAGGGATTCACATGAATGAATGGGAATATTTGAGTATCAAGGGATGTCTAATACTTCTGGTATGAGGGCCTGCTAAGCCCTTTTTAGAGCAGCTTTCCACCTTTGGTATACACCTACACAGCACCCACACCCTAGTAAACCATTATAACAGATGGTCTAAACCATGTTGAGAGTAACTGGATGGATTTCAACCCATCAGGGAGTTAGGATATTTCTAGTCCAAACATGATTTCCCCTAGAAGAATAGATAGATGTGAACAATTTGTTCCAATGGGCCATAAAGGCAGCAGAATCAGGTGCTATAAGTGCTTAGAACTTGTCATCCATTGCATCTCAAACCATATCCACTTATCTTGACTTTTGATTTGCTACTGAACTCTGGTGACTCTGGAAGGGAGATTGAGGCAGAATTTGAGCAGAATTTCCCCACTTAAATTCAATTTATGGATGAGTCAAAAGGCTTCACCCACATAATTTTACCATTTTTACTTACCTCAAAATAAATTGCAATTGCCTTTGAAAAAGGCAATGGGCAAAGCAACAGGTGTGGATACAATGGGATCTGTAGGCACAACCTTGCACATAGGTGTCCCAGGCCATTGGGTTATGTTATTGGAATGAAGTAGCATTGAGATTTGGCAAGTCCCTGGGTGTCTGAACAGTCTTTTTTTAAAGAACCCCACTACTCATCTCCTGGTGTGAGAAAGGGTCTAGAAAAAGTGCCCTACAAAGCTTCACCCAACCTAAATCTAGGCTATTTACTATAGCAGATGGGAATCTTACCCTGCATTTAAATCATACAAAAATATACAAAATCTTTTGAAAAGATAATTCCATTCACCATTTATACATGATATGTGTCCATGCTTTATGGACAACAAAGTAGATAATAGACCTGAAAGATGAGTGGCTTTTGTTGAAAGAGAACTCAGCAGATATTGAAGACCATCTTTGGAGGGGAATATACAATTTTCTGGAGTATCTGAAGTGACCGGAAGTTCCATGAAGCTAGTGTAGGATGCACAACCAAAACTAACCTAGTCAACAAGCTTCTATGCCTCTAAATAGGAATGAATTACAAATTCATGACAATGCCATTGTCACTTGCAGGAAAGCATCATGTTGAACCTTAATGAGGTCAAGGAGAAAATTTTTATGAAGGCTTAGACACCCTCATCTTCAATTTGCCAAAGGAAGACAAGTAATTCTGCTTGACTTTAATAATAGAGTATGCACAGACTATCAGATGTGGCAGGGGGTCCTTGGGAGGAATGGACTCAAAAACAGCAATAGCAATGGTCACTTTCTACTGAAGACTTGTGTGTCTCATGACCTTCTCATCAAGAACACTGTCTTCTATTTACCTAAATGCAATAAAACTTCATGGATAGACCCTTACAGGAAATCTTGGCATCTAATAGATTATGTCTGTCATTGTAAGAAGAGACAAACAGGATGTGAGAGTAATGAAGATAATTTGTGCTACAGAGTATTAGGCACACCATTGCCTTCAAGTTAATCATTCTCCAACAAAAGCAGTGGTCCCAAGGCAAGTTGCCAACCAGAGGACTTAAAATCAATAGACGAGAGTGTTTCTTTGGGTGTGAATAGTTAATTCTAACTTGGAAGAAAAGCAGAGCCAACACATGGTTGAAAATTATATAGCAGAAAAAGAGTTGGCAGCTTTCAGATACATAGTGTACAGGAGGATATTAACTCATCTGGGCCAGAACAATCACAAACATCAAGTTTAGTTTGATGGTGGAGGAGTGAGGGGCAGAGCCAAGATGGCAGAAGAAAGGCTGTGACTCTCCTAGTTCCTAAGAAATTTTTCCACATACCTCCAAAAAGAAAATGCCATAAGACAATTCCTGGATCAGCAAAACCCAAAGAAGATTAGAGTACTATTATTTTCCAGTCAAAGACAGCTTAAATAGTCTGGAGGGATCATCTGCTATACAGGGTGAGAGAGGAGCTCTGCATGTGGTGCAGATCCAGCCCCAGGCAGACCACGCCTCCAGAGTCTTATAATCTTCAGCATCAGCAGTTTCTTCTGAAACTCTGCCCATGGACCAGTAAGAGGGTACAGCAGTTTCCTTCAGGAAATAGTGGAGGTCTATGCGGGAGCAGAGACAGTGCACATTGCCCAGGAAGCAGACATGAGTGGCAGAGGCCCAGTGGGGGAAGGGGACAGGCACACTAAGCTTTTGACCATAGCAATCAGATTTCTCCTTCTGGGTTAAAGACCAAGTGGGCCCATTGATACTTACAGGCCAAGTGGTCTAAGAATGAGCCTAAATTGTATCACCTAAGACCCCCTGTAGCTTGGGACAGTGCATCAAGGAATCAGGGATCCATGGTAAGAAGGAGTTCAAAGCCAAGAACTAGGCAGAAAAGATGAGCATGCAGAGAAAGCAGCATTTAAAGTGTCTTTGGAGGCAAGGTAGGTTAAAATACAACCTCAGAAGAAGGAAACAAAGTCAAAGCTTCTTCATCCAAAGCTTCCAAGAAAAATATGTATTGGTCTCAGGCCATGGAAGCACTCAAAAAGGACTTTGAAGAGAAAGTAAGAGAGGTAGAGGAAAAAATGGAAAGAGAAATGACAGCACTGCAGGAGGGTCATGTAAAATGTTAACAGCTTGAAAAGTCAGATTGGTCCTAATGGAAAAGGAGGTGCAAAAGCTCACAGAAGAAAATCATTGCTTAAGAATTAGGATAGAGGGGGCAGCTAGGTGCCATGGTGGATAAAGCACTATCCCTGGATTGAGGAGGACCTGAGTTCAAATGCAGGCTCAGACAATTGACTAGCTGTGTGACCTTGGGTAAGTCACTTAAACCTCATTGCCCCACAAAAAAAGGAGAAAGAATTCATATAGAGCAAATAGAAACTAATGATTTTATGATAAATCAAGATAAAATAAAGCAAATCCAAATGAATAAAAAATAGAGGGCTATATGAAATATCTCGTTGGAAAAACAGCTGACTTGGAAAATAAGTCCAGGAAAGATAATTTGAAAATCATAAGACTACGTGAAAATTATGATCAAAATAAGAGGTTAGATATCATCTTCCAAAAATTGTCAGGGAAAATTGCCCTGATATTCTAGAAGCAGAAGGTAAAATAGAAATTGAAAGAATATACTACTCACCTCCAGGAAGAGATCCCAAAAGAAGATCGTCCAGGAATATTATAGGCAAATTCCAGAGATCCCAGGTCAAGGAGAAAATATTGCAAGCAGCAAGAAAAAAGGAATTCAAATACTGTGTAGCTGCAGTCAGGATAACATAAGATCTTGCAGCTTCTACATTAAAGGATTGGAGGGCATGAAATATGATATACCAGATGTCAAAAGAACTGGGACTACAACCAAAAATCACCTACCCATCAAAACAGCATAATCTTTCAGGGGAAAAATGGGACTTCAATGAAAAAGAGGACTTTCAGGCATTTGTGATGAAAAGATCTGAACTGAATAGAAAATTTGACTTTCAAATATAAGACCATAGAGAAGCTTAAAAAGGTGAACAGGAAAAAAATCATGAGGGATATTAAAAGGTTAAACTGTTTATATTCCTACTTGGAAAGATAATATTTCTAACTCATAAGGACTTTCTCAGTATTAGGACAACTGAAAGGAATATACTTAGAGGGCACAGGTGTGAATTGAATATGAAGGGATAATATCTGTAAAGCATTTACTTTTTGCTTATCCTTGCCTTTTTTTTTTTGTGGGGCAGGCAGGGTGGGGTGGCTTATATTTGTGGCCAGATTGGAACTCAGGGTCACCTGGGTCCAGGGCTAGTGATTAGTCCACTGTGTCACCTAGCTGACCCATGATGACATCTTTAAAATAAAGTTAAGGTATAACAGGAATGCACTGGAAGAAAGGGAAAGGGAGAGGTAGAATGTGCAAAGTAACTCACATAAAAGAAACAAGAAAAAGCTTATGGAGTGGAGGGGAAGAAGGGGAAGGAGCAGGGGAGTGAGTGAGTCTTACTCTCATCAAAATTGACTCAAAGAGGGAATAACATGCACACTCAAGTGGGTATAGTGATATATTTTGCCCCGAGGGAAATTGCGAGGGGAAAGGGATAAACGGAGAGAGGCAAAGAAAGGGAGGGAAAATTGGGAAAGGGGGGCAGTGAAAAGAAAAACACTTTTGAGGAGGGATAGGGTAAAAGAAGATAGAAAATAGAGTAAATATCAAGGGGAAGCAATAGGATGGAGGGTAAAACAGTTAGAAAAAATAACTGTGAAAGAAATGATGAGCAGGATGTTATCAGAAGCATGTATAAAAATGCAAACCATCAACAGAGAAAGAACTCATGGTATCTGAATAGATTGAAGCATAATTTTATTTCTTAGTTCCTATTTCTAAAGTTATTTTGTCTGTTTTCTATCACAATCTGACTAATGTGAAGATGTTTTGCATGACTGCACATGTATAATTTATATTGAATTGCTTTATTTCTTAGGGAGAGGTGAGGAGTGAGGGAGGGACAAAATTTGGAACACAAAGTTTAAAAATCAATGTAAAATTTTTGTTGTTTTTTTCATGTAACTTGGGGAAAATTCTAAATAAATATACACATTTTTTAAAAAAAGATTGGTTTGATTAAAATGATGGGGACATTCAGAAGCTCATAAATGAAAAAATATGAATTCCACAGGGTTTACCAGTAGAGTAGTTTGTCCATCTCTAAGAAGACAGCGTAAACTCTCCATAAAAAGTAAAGTACAAGGGAAACTTAGGGAGATACATTTCAATTCTTGGTTCAGTAAAAAGGCACATGATATTTACTTTTTTTGTGATAGGATAGTAACAATCTAAAATGCATTTATGATATTCTGAAGGCTATTTATGGACCAAAGACCTACCATACATCTCAACTACTCTGGACTAATGGAGACCCATTGGTTAATAATAAGGACATGATTCTGGAGATGTAGGATTAGAACTTCCATAATTTTCTCAACAAACCACTAACAACTAATGCTGAAGCCATTGACTGGTATACCTCAGGTTAATGTCAATCCCTGTCTAGCAAAAATTACAACTGAAGAAGAGATTTTGATAGCATTAGCCTCCTTTTAGGTGGCAAAGTGCCTGGTGCTGATTCTATTCCAGTTGAAATTTACAAGGTCCACTGCTCATACAAAAGCTGATTGAAGTATTCCAGATTATATGGCAATAAATTATCCCCAAGTTGATCATGGATAACTCCTTTGTCCATCTCTCTAAAGGAAAAGGAAATTGATTGTTCTGTGACAATCCCAGAGGAGTCTTTTTCTTAGTAATTGACAGCAAGATTTTTGCCAGAGTCCTCCTTAATAGACTAATTCTTCACCTGGTAGATGGTCATCTGTCTGAGCACCAGTGTGGTTTCAGAAAGGGCTGAGGAATGATCAATATGATTTTTGCTGTTTAACAACACCAGGAGAAATGCCAGGAGCAGAACAGAGGTTTGTATACAGTATTTATCAATCTGCCCAAGTTCTTTGATTCTGTCAGTCATGAGGACCTGTGAAAGATCATGGTAAAATTTGGTTGCCTAGAGCAGGGCTTTTAAAACTTTTTTTTTCCACTTGCAACCCCTCTTTGGCTGAGAAATTTTTATGTGATCCCAAGTATATAGATATATAAAGTAGGTATACATGACCTTTTACTTTTGCCAAATTTTTGTGACTCCCACATTCAGTTATGTGATCTCATACAGGGCTGTGACCCACAGTTTAAATAGTTAGGATTTAGAGAATTTCATCAGTATTGTGTATTAGTTTCATTATGGCATACTTGAATGGGTTTTGGATAATGGATAATGCTCTTAAACTTTCCCAGTCACCAGTGGGGTGAAGCAGGGCTGTGTACTTTCTCCCATGCTTTTTACCACATTGTTTTCTGCAACAAGGACAAAAACGAAATCAAGTTTAGCTACAAAAGGAACAGTAAAGTATTCAATTTGAAAGGTTACAAGCCAAGACTAAAGTGGAGGAAATGTTGGTACGTGACTTTTTATTCACAAGATGATTGTGAACTCAATGCACCCTCTAAGGCTGAGATGCAACAGAACGTGGATTGAGTCTCTACCACTTGTGCTAATTTTGTCCTGACAGTTAACACCAAGAAAACAGAGATTCTCCACCAGGCAGCACTGTACAATCTATACATGGAGTCACTGGTTAGAGCAAATGGAGAAATTTTTAATACTGTGGATAAATTAACTTCTCCTGGCATTATACTTTTCTAGGATTTTCATATAGAAGATGAGGTTGGTGAATGCTTTGCCAGAACTACCTCAGTTTTTGAGGGTCTCTGAAGGAAAAGTGTGGGAGAGAAGAGGTATTATGCTGCCTACCATACTGAAGGTCTACATAGTCATTGTGGTGGCCTCATTTTTATATGCTTGTGAAACCTCTTACCATGCCAGGAAATATTGCAACCTTCTACCTTCTCTGCAGGTAGAGTATTGTACTTAAACATAAGCACAGAAGTAACTTTTGTCCCTGTTTCTATCTTTCTTTTTCATTCTCTGTCTTTCTCTGCCTCAGTCTTCTCATTTCTTTGTCTCTGTCTCTGTCTCTCTTTTCACAGTCACAGAGTCACACAATAATAGGTCACGAATACAAGTTTTAAATCTTATGTATGTTGACTTCATTGAAAAGCAGAATGTAAGAGTGGAGATAATGCTTCATAAGGAGACAGGAAAACCTAGATTTGAATCTTACCTTAGAAGCACAGATATTTCCTGGCAAGTAAGTAACTTTACCTTACTCATCCCATTTCCTCATCTGCCAACTGGGTTGGACTGGATGATTTCAAAGTTCCCTTCCATCTCCAATTCTATTATACTATGGTCCTATGATCTATGAGTTGGCTTCAAGGTGCCTTGGAGGGAAGTAATTCCAGTGACTCCATCCAGCTGCCTTCCTTCTTTCTCTCTTTATCATTGCTAATTCAACAAACAAGATGGATAAAACCCAAAACCAAAAGCAATGACTAATTGTTAAAACTCCTCTAATTTTCTTGTAACATTTTAGAGAAAACATTTGTTGGAGTTTTTATTTCATTTTCTGTTTCTATTAATTGTAACATTTCATTAGCAATTTGGGATATTATGATTGTAGTTAGAGTTGTTTGGTCTATTTTCAAGTTTATAATGCAAGGAGTATCAAGCATCATTTTCTGGAGACTAAAAATAAGCATTGCACTCTTTTTAAATGTTTGGTGCCCTAGTTTCTGGCTGCTTTTCCTTAGAAACAAATTCTTAATGAAATCAACACCAGAAAAATAAGGAGAGAAAAGTTTCAGGTTATTTTTAGGTTTGGGTATGTGTATTTGCTTGCACTATTTATTTTGGCATATGGTTATAATAGGTAGGGCTTTTAACAATGTCAGTCTGAGGGGCAGCTAGGTGGCACAGTGGATAGAGCACCAGCCCTGGAGTCAGGAGTACCTGAGTTCAAATCCTGTGACCCTGGGCAAGTCACTTAACCCCAATTGCCTCACTAAAAAAAAAAAAAGAAAAGAAAAAATGTCAGTCTGAAGAGATTAGTTTTGTTCTTGTTTTTCCCCGCTCGGTATCTGATAGAGAGTAAAATGTTTAGGCAGGCCTGTGAACAAAGTTAAGATTTTAACAGATTATTCATTGTAGTATTGATTTTAGAAGTTACTACTTTAGATTGGCAGAAATTAGGCTTATATCAACATCTCACACCATATACACAGAAAACTATATTTGTAGGACTGGAATATTTAAGGTGATATGATCAAAACAGTTAGAGGATAACTAGATAAGGTAATTCTTAAAACTATAGCTAAACAAAAAGATCTTAACCATACAAGAGTTCAAGACAATCACAAAGGAGATGCTAAATAATTTAAATTACAAAAAAGTGGAAAGATCATTAATAAATAATGTCAATACTTTTAGGAAGAAAAAGGAAGTAGTTGGTTGGGGAAAATATTTGTTTAAAATATCTGAAAGTTAGGGGGCAGTGAGGTGGCACAGTGGGTAAAGCACAGGTCCTGAATTCAGGAGTACCTGAATTCAAATACGGCCTCAAACACTTGACACTCACTAGCTGTGTGACCCTGGGCAAGTCACTTAACCCTCAATTCCCTGCAAAATAAAATAAAATAAAATATCTGAAAGTGAGAAGTGGAGCCAAGATATCAGAAACAAGACAGGGATTTACCTGAGCTTTCCAAAAAACTCCTCCAAAGTACTTAAATAAAGCTTTAAAACAAATGCCAAAAAAAGACAAAGTAAAACAAATTTTCAGGTCATGAAAACTTATAAGTCAGCAAGAAAGTTCTGGTATACCTGGATGAGAGTGGAGTACAGGCAGAGCCCCTACAAACCAGCAGTAGGCCACAGGGCTACTGAATCAATAGTTACAGTGGCAGTTTCCTGACTTCTCAGGTAACAGATGGTAAAGGGATCAGACAACTAGTCATAAGGAGATTATAGGCCCTCTTCTGGCACTGAGGGCAAGAATCTGTTGCATTGACCATACTTGGATCTGGGTTACAGTCTTGGGTGTCAGTCACAAGTTGAGGAGGAGTACTATAAGACCAGAGCTTAAGACAGCAGGGGATATGGGACCCTGGTTACAGTTCCATGGTTGAAAAGAATGCTTATGGTTGATCACAGAATAAAGAACAGGCAAATATAGTATTCTATAAATATAGAATAGTAGCAAACATACCTTTCCCTAGATCATAGCACCTTGGGAAAACAGAAAATTTACAGCTCCCTGGATTATCTCTGAAAATAGCTGCACAAATACCTGAAGCTTGGAATAGTACCCCTTCCACTCCAGAAGCAGAGCCTCAATTTAGCATAGAGTTAAAATTCAACAAATAGATTGCAAAATGAGACTATGGTGAAGGGGAAGATAAAAGCACACACTCTAGGAGGCAGCTTGGTGGCACAGTGGATAAAGCAACAGCTCTGGATTCAGGAGGACCTGAGTTCAAATCCAGATTCAAACACTTTAAACTAGCTGTGTGACTTTGGATAAGTCACTTAACCCTCATTGCCCCCCACCCCCCAAAGAAACCCCACAAACAAAAAAGGATAAAAACCTCACAAACTCAGAAGATAACAAAGTCAAAATTGCTACAACCAAATCCTCAAAGAAAAATGTGAATTTGTGTCATGCCATGAAAGAGATCAAATAGTATTTTTAAAAAATCAAATGAGAATGTATAACCTATATCAGATTACTTGCTGTCTTTATATATGTATATGTATATGTATATGTATATGTATATGTATATGTATATGTATATGTATATGTATATGTATATGTATATGTATATGTATATGTATATGTATATGTATATGTATATGTATATGTATATGTATATGTATATGTATATGTATATGTATATGTATATGTATATGTATATGTATATGTATATGTATATGTATATGTATATGTATATGTATATGTATATATAGTCAGGGGTGGAAGATGGCAGAGAAAAGGCAGCAACTCACCTGAGTTCATCCCCCAAACCCTCCAAATACTTTAAAATAATGCCATAAGGTAATTCCTGGAGAAGCAGACCCCATTAAAAGGATGGGAATAAATAAATTTCCAGGCTAACACAACTTAGAACATATGCAGGAAAGGTCTGTTGTGCCCTGGTGAGAGTGGAGCACAATCCAGCACAGGTCCATGCCAACAGACCAGGCCCCAGTAAACCAGGTGAAAGTCTTGGGAGCCACTGAATCAGCAGTGGGAATGACTGCCTTGGGAATTCTCAGGCCACAGATGGTTAGGTCAAACAACTAGTCAGAAGGAGATTACAAGGGTCTTTTGGGGGGGAGCACTGAGGCAGGACTCTGTTGCTTTATCCATACTCAGATCCATGTTGTACTTCTGGGTGGCTTTCCCAGGGAGGGGAGAAGCACTAGCATACCATAGCTTGTGGGCTGCAGTAATGCAGAACCCTCCTCATAGTTCCAGGGCAGAAAATAGGGTTTGTGCTTGCTCACAGAGCAGAGCACAGGCCAAGAGGGTAGTAAACATACCACTCTTTAAATCATACCACCTTTGAAGAACTAAAACCTTACAAGTTCTTAGAAATATCTCTGAAGACAGCTGGGCAAACCCCCTGAAACCTGGGACAGTGTGCCCTCCACCCTGGAAGCATAGTCCTAATTTAGCAAAGTGCTAAAAATCAAGAAATAGGCTGGAAAAATGAGCAAACAACAGAAAAAATTCTAGCTACAGAAAATTACTCTGGTGAAAGGGAAGATCAAAACACACCCTCAGAAGAAGATACAAAGTCAAAGATGCTATATCCAAAGCTTCCAAGAAAAATATTAATTGCTCTCAAGCTATGGAAGAGCTCAAAAAGGACTTTGAAAATTAAGTAAGAGAGATAGAGGAAAAATTGGGAAGAGAAATAAGAGTGATACAAAAAAACATGAAAAAAGAGTCAAAAGCTTTGTAAAGGAGACAAAAAATACTGAAGAAAATACCTTATAAAACAGACTTGCCAAATGATAAGAGAGGTACAAAAAGCCAATGAGGACAAGAATGCATTGAAAAGTTGAATTGGCCAAATTGGAAAGAAAGTATAGAAGTTCACTGGATAAAATAATTCCTTAAAAATTAGAATTGTGAAAATGGAAGCTAATGACTTTATGAGAAATCAAGAAACATTAAAACAAAACCAAAAGAATGAAAAAATAGAAGACAGTGTGAGATATCTCAATATGGAAAAACAAAACAAAACAAATGAAAAACTTATCTGGAAAATAGATCCAGGAGAGAAAATATGAAAATTATTGGACTATATAAAAGCCATGATAAAAACAAAACAAAAAAACTAAACATCATACTGCAAGATATTATCAAGGAACATTGCCCTGATATTCTAGAACCAGAGGGTAAAATATAAATTGAAAGTATCTTCTGCTCACTGCCTGAAAGAAATCTCAAAATGAAAATTCCCAGGAATATTATAGATAAATTCCAGCCCCTCCCCCAATTCAAGGAGAAAATATTGCAAGCAGCCTAAAAAAAGCAATTCAAATATCATTAAACCACAATCAATATCACACAAAATTTGACAGCTTCTATATTAAAGGATCAGAGGGCTTGGAATATGATATTTTGGGGTGCAAAGGAACTGGGACTGCAACCAAGAATCACATATCCAGCAAAACTGTGTATAAGTATTCAATTGAAAAAAATGGCCATTCCATGAAAAAGAGAACTTCTTGATGAAAAGGACAGAGTTGAATAGAAAATTTGACTTTCAAATACAAGACTCATGAAAAGCATAAAAAGACAAACAGTTAAATGAAATCATAAGACACTTAATAAGGTTAAACTCTTTACATTCCTACATAGTAAGATGATACTTGTAACTCATAAGAACTTTCTCATTATTAGGGCAGTTCGAAGGGGCTATATTATAGACAGCACAGGTATGAATTAAATATAATTGGATGATATATTAAAAATAAAATTAAGGGGTGAGAAAAGAATGTACTTGGAGAAAGTGACATGGAGAGGTAGACTGGAGTAAATTATCTCACATAAAAAAGGAAAGAAATTGCTTTTACAGTGGAGGGGTAGAGACAGGAGATAAGGGGGAGTGAGTGAATCTTACTCTCATCAGAATTGGCTCAAAGAGGGAATAACATATCCCACCCTGGGCTTGCTTCCGGCATGTTATGGGATAGACAGGCTTGGTTGAACCTGTCCAGTGGGTGGCCCCTAGCTTGCAGCCTGTCACCTCTCAGCTGGTGCTGGTGGATCTCACCACTGGCCTGCTGTGCCACTAGCCCGCTGAGCCAGGATTAAGGGGCCTCAGTTGCTTCCTGCTGACTTGCCCCGACCCCCTCCATGCTTTGCAGACCTCAGTGCTCCTCCCCTGACTGAGCGAGACTGACCTTTCCTGAAATCTTTGAAATTATCTTCATTTGGAAGATTGTGATCCTCTTTCTTTTTGTAGGTTCTATAGTTTCAGAATCTGTTTAGAGGCTTGATTTAATGTTGTTTTTAAGGGAAATTTGGGAGAGCTCTCACAGCTTACTGGCTTCTTTCTGCCATCTTAGCTCTGCCCCTTTCCCTATTTCAAATTATTATGGAATTGTTTTCTTCAGTAAACTTTTGCACCTCCTTTTCCATTTGCCCAAATTAATTTTTTAAGGAATTGCTTTCTTCAGTCAATGTTTGTGCTTACTTTTACAAGCAACTGATTCTTTTTTTTTCAGAATTTTCTTGTGTTGCTTTCATTTCTCTCCCCATTTTTCTTCTACCTCTCTCAATTGATTTTTTAAATCCTTTTTGAGTTCTTCCAAGAAAGCATTTTGGTCTTGAGACCAATTCATCTTCCCTCTTGAGACTTCACATGTAGGCAATTTGAGAGTATTGTCTTCATCTGAGTTTGTGTTTTGCTCTTCCCTGTTGATACAGAAGGTCTCAATGGTAAGAGCCCTTTTCTGTTTCTTATTCATATTGTGCCTTATTTTTTTAAATTTGAGGTCTCCTCCTGGGGCACAACGGTCACTGTTTCAAGCTTCTTGTGCTTGGGGATAGGGGCTGTGTCACTGGCTTTTTACTCTATGGCTTCTAGATTCCTTAGCTCCCTGTGCTTGCTCCAGGCACTGGGATGGCCAGGCCCAGTCACGCCTGTCCTGTGGGTGGCCCTCCAGCTGGTACCCTGCCCTCTCTGCTGGTGCTGGTGGACCTCACAACTGGCTTGCTGTTCCACCACTTTGCTGAATGATCAAGGAGACTCAGTTGATTTGCTGGGACTAATAGCTTCCTGCCTGACTTGCCAAGAAACCCTCTGTTCTGTGCTGTGCTGTACTGAGCTGTCCTGTGCTCCCCTTTCTCCTGAGTGAGACTGACCTTTCTCGAAGTCTTCTATATTATCTCAGGTTGGAAGATTGTGTCCCTCTGTCTTTTTGTAGGTTCTGTAGTTTCAGAATCTGTTTAGAGGCTTGTTTTAATGTTCTTTTTAAGGGACCCACAGGAGAGCTCAGGCAACTTGCTGGCTTCTCTCTGCCATCTTGGCTTTGCCTCATCCATACTGTCAATTATAGTTTAAATGGTTTGTTTCTAGAAGTAATTCAATATAATATTAAATTATCTGAAGATGAAACAACATATAATCACTACTGGGTGGGGTACAATGCTTGATGTTACATTCTAGTGCCTGGTGTTTCAATGATTTCCTGATATTCCAGTGAAGAATTTTTGCTTTTGTTTTTATTTTTGGACAAGGGAGTGGTCATGGACCGCTTTGGATGCTAATGTATTGGATTAACCTTTTCCTACTTGCCATTTCAAGAAAATGAGTCAATTAAAATTATTTTGGAGGAGGTACAAGATTCAACAAGGCCAGCTACCTAGGTAGACTCATCTTTTTACCAAGTTGTCTGGTCATTTTGTTTGTCAGAGAAATGTATGTTGAAGAGTACATTTTTCTTTTATTATATCCAGTATGGCTTAAATCTTAATTGAAAATGTGACCATACTAGATTCACCTTCAAGGTAGTTAGACCAATGGTACAGGACTGAGTTTCTGCTCAGCTCCTGGTAACCAATTGCTTTAGGGAATATTCCTTAAATGCCTTGTCACCCAAATGGAGATATCTCTGTCATTAAGAATATATTATAGAAAGCAATGAAATGGGAAAGATTTAAGTGTAGCAAAAAAATTGGATAGTCAAGTAGCAAAATAAGAATCCTAAAAAAATCTTTCTTCCAGCTTTGATTTTTGACCATTTCAATCAACACACTAATGATTGTGAAAATTCCAGATTGAAGGATCTAGAAGCCTTCCATTTTAGTGACTCTGAACATCCAGCTCACCAAGGGCTATTTACATGTCATTCAAGGCATTTTGCAAAATCTATATTTTGAAATTACCATATGTGTTTTGCGACTTTTAAAAATTTCTTTACAAAACATCCAAATTCTTCACTAATGGCCTGTCAGTGTGCCCTCATGCCAAATAGTTTGGATTGCAATGGTGATCACTCTGAGAAATAAATAATGATAGGCATGATTTGACTGGGATTTTTGCCCCCTCTTGACCCTGAGTTGAATTGTTTGTATTTGTCATTCTTTGTTCCAGCATGCTTTTGAGGGCTGCTTGCTTGGGATAAAGTGATTTCTTTGTGTTCCTCTATGCCCACCCACTTTCTGGCCTCTCTCTGCTTGTCAACCAAGTCTAAATTCTAAAGGGGGAAAAACATAGTTTACCAATGCATCATTAAAACTACATCCCTGACTTTATATTTTTAGCTTAATGAAGGAGAGGGCACAGTAAAAAGAAAGAAAGAAAGAGAGAGAGAAAGAAAGGAAAGAGAGAGGGAGAGAGGGAGGAAGGAAGGAAGAAGCAAGGGAGGAAGGAAGGAAGGAAGGAAAGAAGGAAGAAGAAAGGAAAAGAAACAAAAAGAAAAGGAAAAGAAAGAAAAAAGTTTAAAAGTGATTATTTTGGTGTATCATTGCCAATCATATAATTACTGTGATTAATGGAAGTCAAGGCATTGTATGTGACACCAAGCTGGCATATTTTGGGATTTCTACACTAGGTTGTTTGACATTCTGCCTTAGAGAGATGCTATTATTAAAAAAAAATACAGGAGCTGTCCAACATTTTTTTTTCAAAGTCCTTCTCTCTTACACATAAATCAACAGTACAAATTTCACTTAAATCTCAGATTTTTTAAAAAATCTATTTATAATCAATTCTCAACTAGGATGTCACAACATCCAAGACAGTATTATTCTTTCAGCTGCTAACTTAGAATGATTTTTAAATGGAAGGATGGAAAATGAAGGAAAGAAACATCATTTTGAACTTATAATATTGCTTAAATGGGAATTAGAACACTAAGGTTTCAGAGGAGAAAATATGTTATCCTGACAAACTTATTGTTCTTGCATTTTTTCTCTGACTCTTATAGTAAGAAAACAAAATTATTTAGATTATTACATTTAATTTGATTCTTGGCTTTACCATATCTTCAATTATTATTTAATTCTAAAGGTTAGGCTGTTTAAACCCTGTGTGATGATGAATCACTCATAAGCAAGGTATTGGGATTAACAGCATGGAGCAACCCATGTGACAGCTTTCTGCATGGCCTCCTGATTCTATGCTTTGCCATTGCCAAATAGGTTCACCTACAGTGACATTTGTGAAGAAGCTGAAAGCAAGCACTAGGGCATAAAGGGTTCAAAATAATTTCCTCCTCTACACTGACAGTGATCAATTTAGCATCAAAAACAATGAGAAAATGATGAAAGTCAATAATCCCAAAGTGACCTTTATTCCTTTCTAGATACAATTTAGTTTTTCTCTTTTATCATCCTTAAAAAAGAAAAAAAATCTATGTCACTGCTCTTCTCTTTTCTATATTGCTATAAACCTTTGAATCATCTGCAAGAAATTGAGCACTGGAGCCAGAAGCAGTCCTAGGTATAGCAATTTATAAAGTTAAAAATTCACAACATAAAGTTTTATGCAGAAAACCAAGTCTCCAGAGAACTCAAAAGCAGCAAGATTAGTTGTAAGTATCTTAGGAATAATAATAATAATCCAAGTAGACTGTACTTTTAAATGTTTGTTTAATTTGTTGATTAAGCCTAGTGATAAAATTATTCTCAGAGTTGATTACTTTATTAAGTGCTTCCATGTGCCAGGTACTGCTAAGCAGCTGGGAATACAAATACAAGGAGAAGGAATCAGTCCCTGCACTTTGAGAGACTTGCATAATAATGGAAGAAGATAATAAAAATAGACAAAATGAAGGTGAGGGAAGGAGATACCCAGAGTTCTGGATCCAGAGGGTAAAGAAGACATAGCTGGCTTAGGCACTTTCCTTAAAATAGAAGTTCTCAGAGTAATCAGCCAATTTGAGGAAGGGACCATTGGGATAGTTTCTAGTTCCAGTGTGAGAAGTCCAGCATATCAGTGAACATCAAGGCCATCGTAAAATCCAGAAAGTTATCATGGAGACCAGAAAAGGAACAAATATTGGGAATATATTTTGACATCTGAATATCATTTTGTTCAGTTCAACTCTTTGGACTGACATATTCTAAGTAATGATTAATAACAAATAAGATATTAATTTCAAAGTGCTTTGAACATTCATTTAATTTTTCATCATCATTATCATTTTTAAAAGCATGGCTGAGAGATTTAGATTTGTTTATTATTTTTTTAATGATAGTTACAAGACCAGGTCTTTGTCAGCCGAAATTACAAAAAGGTCACTCTGAAGCAGCCAAAAATTACGGATCATTGCACATATTGCAAGAAACCAGTAGAAACTGCAACATCAAGGTCTAAGATAGAAGAAAAAAAATTTTCCCTCATTAATACCTAAAAAGACACAATCAAGTGAGAAAAAATATGTGTATATATATCTTATCTCACTATATTTCATAAAACAACAAATACTTATTGTATGTGAGAGCCTCTACAATATGCTTGAGAATTTAACAAACAAAAATATTGTACTAGAACTGGAACATTATTGCAGAAAGCCCAGGCATGGCACTGACCCCTAAAAATTTAAGAACAATGTTCTTATTTATTTATTTGTTTGTTTGTTTATTTATTTAATTTTTGCTGAGGCAATTGGGGTTAAGTGACTTGCCCAGGGTCACACAGCTAGTAAGTGTTAAGTGTCTGAGGCCAAATTTAAACTCAAGTCCTCCTGACTCCAGGGCCGGTGCTCTATCCACTGTGCCACCTAGCTGCCCCTAGAACAATGTTCTTAATACATATCAGCATATTGAATAATCATAACCCCTCAATGATGTGGTATGAAAATATTTTCAAATCATGGAGTCCAAAGCAAAAAACTGAAAAAGTTTGAAAGCTTATGATCATTCAGAAGCTGTATAAGAGATCAATTTACTAGACATAAATATTAAGTCTGTTATGAGATTTGATTACATCTGTGCAAACTCAGAGAAGTAAAAGAGAGAGGCAACTAGGTGGTGCAGTGGATAGAGCACTGGCCTTGGATTCAGGAGAACCTGAGTTCAAATCCAGCCTCAGACACTTGACACTTACTAGCTGTGTGACCTTGGGCAAGTCACTTAACCCTCATTGTCCCAGAAAAAAAAAAAAGAAGTAAAAGAGAGCCCAAATAATGACCATTGACTTCACCACTGAGTGAATCATGCTGCAATCCTGTTATTATTTCTGACTTTGATATTCCCGAACTTTTAAGAAGGAACAATGCTCCAAAGCTCTATGTGTGAGTATAAAATAAAAGTCCCTGAGAAGGCTTGAGGCATATTCTCAGTGTGAGATAAGTATGGAATAGCCCTTAAGGCTAATGATAGTATAGGCTGGCTCGTTTTTCACCTTCTTAACTGAACATGATTTAGAAAGATTTCTAGATGCAGAGCTGAAGTGGGAAACAAAGATCTTGCCAGGAGAATGATATATTTTTAAAAAAAAGATATTCTGCTCTGCCTATGGATATGTCACCACAAAGAGGCACAAATCTACTTGAGGAACTGAACTAATATGTGTGGTAAAGAGGACAGCTGGAGGTGGGTGTAGAAAACCAAAGGCCTTATCCTCATCTAGTTCATCCAGGTGTGAAACATAAATGCTTTTATATATAGCTCTACAAAAGTGAAATGAAGGACATGTGTGTGTTATAATGTTGGGAAGACAAAAATGAAATAAAATGGCCTTGGGTCTGTTGGTTCTTCTATTCTACACAAATCCCCTGAAGTTTGGAGCACATAGCAATTTAAAATAAGTGAAAAAATATTATACTGTGAAACCTTAAAAAAGGAGAACATATATCCATTGTTTATTATGCACAAACCCTCAGAATGTCAGATATATCAATTATAGTCTTTAGAGTGAAAAGTCTTGGATAAATTTAGTTGCATTTGAAAGAGTTTGGATAAACTATTGTGATGGTGCAAGAGAAGAATGTTGATAATAGTAGAGGAATGTGGCACCATTGTGTGAGGCTAATATAAAGTGAGAGAGTTAGATGGAATCAGAAATTTGAGTGAGTGGTGAGCCAGGGGAGAGTAGCTCTGGCTAAACCTCTGAAAAATAATTGTTTGGAGGCAAGGAAACTCTCAGTCTGGGCTTTGATCTGTATTGGCACCCTCCCCACTTTGTCAGAGGAAGACCTTATTAATTTTGGAGAACTTGAAGATTTAGACTTTTCCATAGGTTCAGTGTTCTTAGTAAAACAATAGCCGATAGTAATGATTGCATTGGGAGTCCAGGACAGACTGGATGAAATGAGAAAAGCAGATAAAAGATTCTACAAGGAACCCAATTAAAAAAACAAACAAACAAAACAAAAACAAAAAACAAAAACTATACCACACCCAAAAGGAATATCTTGAAAGTTCCAACAAGAGGACCTCCAGGCATTCTAAATTACACCTTTACCACATGTTCTCTCTAAGACTGAGCTTATGTCCCCCTGGACAATGCACGTACTTGTGGGACAATGTACTTTTTATATGGGGAGATTAAAAAAAAATTTTTAAAGTAATAAACATTTTTATTGATAGTTTTGAGTTCAAATTTTATCTGCCCTTCCCTCCCTCCTCTCTCCCCTCTGGGTTTACATGTATGCTAATGTAAACCATTACCATATTACTCATTTTGTATAAGAAAACCTGAATAAAAGAAAAAATGAAAGAAAATTAAAAATAGCATGCTTCAATTTGTGTTCCATCAATATCAATCCTTTCTTTGGAGATGGATAGTATATTTTATCAATAGTCCTTTGGGATTTTCTTGGATCATTGTGTTGCTAAGAAAAGTTAAGTCCTTTACTTCATTAAACAATATTGCTGTCTCCACACAATGTTCTCCTGGTTCTGCTCACTTCACTATACATCAGTTCATATAAGTCTTTCCAGGCCTTTCTGAAATCATCCTGCTTGTCATTTCTTATAGCACAATAATATTCCATCACCATCATATATCATAGCTTGTTTAGCCATTCCCCAATTGATGGGCATTTCTTTGATTTCCAATTCTTAGCGACCACAAAAAGAGCTGATACAAATATTTTTGTACAAATAGGTCTTTCCTCTTTGGGGGATATCTTTGGTATAACATCACCTAGCAGTGCTATTGTTGGATCAAAGTGTATGCCCTTTGGGCATACTTCCTAATTGCTCTCCAGAATGTTTGGATCTTTTCACAACTTCACCAACTGTGGATTAGTGTCCTAGTTTTCCCATATCCCCTCCAAAATCCAATATTTTACATTTTTGTTATATTTGCCACTCTGATAGGTGTGAGGTGATAACTCAAAGGTGTTTTAATTTGCATTTATCTGATCAATAGTGGTCTAGATAATTTTTTCACATGATTTCTTTTTCTGAAAACTGCCTGTTCATATCTTTTGACTATTTATCAATTGGGAAATATATTTTTATAAATTTGATTCATTTCTCTATATAATTGAGAAATGAGGCCTTTATCAGAGATATTTGCTTCAAAAATTCTTTCCCAGTTTTCTGCTTCCCTTGTAATCTTGATTACATTAGTTTTGTTTGTGCAACAATTCTTAATTTTATATAATCAAAATTATTTTGCATTTTGTTTTGCTCTATCTTTTTAGTCCTAAATTCTTCCTCTGCTATAATTTTCACAGATAAATATTTCCATGTACCAACTCTACTATAATTTCTAAAAGTCGATTAATTCTGGCTGATTAATTTATAATAAACTGATATCCTGGGGGAGAATACCACTGTGTCCTTGTGAGCAATAGCATTACAAAGACGCCCCATCAATTTTTCTGTATATTTGATCATGTCATGATCTCTATTACTTTTCAAGATTGTCACTGACAAATTATATGTTCCAGTTTTAGGATATTTCAAGGACCTCTGGTTTCAGTCTCTGGTTTGGAATCTTCTACAAATGCACATCACAATTTCTAAGATATAATTTCTCATTCAAGCTCATGAAAGGATTAGTGATGTGCTTCTGGTCACCCAACTGCTGAGAGCCAGAGTCAGAGTTTTTTTTAATTTGGGCAATTGGGGTTAAGTGACTAGCCACAACTAGTAAGTGTCAAGCATCTAAAGCTGGATTTGAAATCAGGTACTCCTGACTCCAGGGACGATGCTTTATCCACTGTGCCACCTAGCTGACCCAGAAATTATTTTATCTTATTTTCTTTGTTTGTTTGTTTGTTTGTTTGTTCATTTATTTATTTATTTTTGGTGAGGCAATTGGGGTTAAGTGACCTGCCCAGGGTCACACAGTATCTGAGGCCGGTTTTGAACTCAGGTCCTTCTGACTCTAGGGCTGGTGCTCTATCCACTGTGCCACCTAGCTGCCCCCAGAGTCAGAGTTTGAACCCAGATCCTGTGTACCTATGATTAACACCCCTATCCACTTCACCATGCTAATTCTCTGTTTTTAACATTTTAATCTTCTATTTAGTTGTTTATTTATAGTTATTGAGAAGCCAACAAGTGCAGTTGTCAGAAATACTTAAAAAGACATTGCTGTAAGAAAGTATACAAGACAAAAAGCCACTCACACCAGTACTTTTCCATACTACCACCCTTTATATCTAACTCTAAAAATCTATGTGCTCTAAGAGGAGTCTGGGAAAACTGAAACCAAATATGAATCAAAAGAAATTTTCTTTGTAATGCTGTGTTTTATTCTTCTCTCCTAATGCCATCTAGTTAATACTGTCATAAGAGTGGAAATTTTTGTGACCTATGGCTATTGATTCTAATATCCATTTTATGTGCCCTCCTAGGGTAGAATTTAATCTATACTTTGTGCTTAGAACATACTTTTTGTCCTGCTTAATGCATGTGTATTCATATGCACACAGACACATACCTCTTCTCCCTCTATCTAGCATTGATGAATTATCCTTATTGGAATTGGAAATTCAGTGATGAGTGATATGAAAGGTTCCAGATGCTGTCATTTTTTGTTTTTGCCATGGGTAATGTTTTCTTTTAATTGTTATTAACTATTTTCCCTTGAATTTCTTTCAAATTCTGATTTTTAGTGAAAAAGGAGGAGGAGGAGGAAGAGAAAGTAACAAGTGAAAAGGGAAAAGGGGCTAAGTGGGTTTAACAAATAGAAAACCTGATTGTGTGGAACATTTTCTCTGGCTTGCATTTAATTTTAAAATATCACCCACGATTTTAAAATGCATAGCCAAATAAGTACCTAAAAATCACTGGAAATCATATTAAGAGTGGAAATGCACCTTGTTCTTTGGAGATTCAAAAGAATCCATTTCAAGTGTCTCATGTTAGGCTTTCCAAGTAGTGATTTATAAGAGTGAAAGAAAAATAAATTGTGAAAACCATTCTTGGATTTTAAAGTTGGTGAAATTCTCACTGTCTCAAAATTTCTTTGAAATTTTGTTTTAAAATACATTTTAAATGTTCAGGCATGGGATTAAAATATTAGAACCACTTTCCAAGGCAAAGATGTGATAAGAAGTCCAGTGGTTTCCAGTCCAATTTTGGTGGTAAAAACTGATAAAACTAGAAAGGGGCCTCATATTCAACTGTTACTTTAAAGTACTGTTACTTTTAATTTTAAAACTAGCATTTGAAAGCAAATAGCATTAGGTCTAGCTAGTTTTACTTTTTTGACGATGAAGAGAAGAAATCATTAAATTATATAGAAGAAAAAAAGATTTTCTGCAGGTATATGGATTTTTTTTTTTAGTGAGGCAATTGGGGTTAAGTGACTTTCCCAGGGTCACACAGCTAGTAAGTGTTAAGTGTCTAAGGCTGGATTTGAACTCAGGTACTCCTGACTCCAGGGCCAGTGCTCTATCCACTGCACCACCTAGCTGCCCCTGGATTTTTTTTTAATACAGTTTTTTGGTTAACATTCTGTCCTTGTTGTTTGTCCTTCATTCTTTTTTTGTTTGTTTGTTTTGTTTTGGTTTGGGTTTTTTTGTGAGGCGATTGGGGTTAAGTGACTTGCCCAGGGTCACACAACTAGTAAGTGTCTGAGGCTGGATTTGAACTCAGGTACTCCTGAATCCAGGGCTGGTGCTTTATTCACTGCACCATCTAGCTGCCCCTAGGTATATGGAATTTTAAGAGATCACAAAAATAAATTTCTTAAGATTTCTTATGAATGCATGACATCCAAGACAACACAAAGAAGGGCTTCTGAAATAGACAATCCCACCACAAATAAGTAATCTCCAGCAATGATTGACATGACAGTCTATAATGAATCTGCATCCTCTCAAATCAATAAATTCTATTGCCTAAAAGTTTGCAAATTCACATAAGAGTGACTCCAAGTTGATTAAATATTATATATTAAAAAACATTGAGACATTTCAAGTGAATTTTAAATTCATTATAAATCTAGGTGCCATTTTTAAAATGCACATATTAGTTATCATCTTAGGGCCTAAAGAGATAGCATCATTTCTTAATACCCCCAATTTGGAAGGTGAAGTTAAAAAAATGTATAATTGCCTCTTGTCATTTTATTCTTTCATTGTCCTAATATACAAATAATATAAACATTTTGCATACTTCCTCATACCATCCTGCTGAGAGCATAGTCATGCCAAAATTCTAAGTTCACAGAGTTTACTTATCTTTATGAATTGTGAATTCCATTCTATTTAAACATGTTTCTCTAAGAGGAATAGACACTTGATGCTCTAAGAGACAATATTCATCAAGGGAAGCAGGAGACAGCTGACGTTGATATCTCAATAATTCAGGATTGTCTTCTACTGTAAAGGAAAGATTTTTGTTTTTCAGGAATTATTATAAAATAGACAGTGAATTGGTGGAACACTGCTCAGACCTTATGGTAGACTATGACCAGACATATACATATTACAAGATAGGAGGCAGGTCTGAGAGAGGAGCTAGTATTTTGAAGTGTACGTCTATTACCTATAGAACATTTTGGATGAGGGGGCAGGTGTTGGTTGTGGGGAGAATTTGTGCTAATGGACATTAGTTCCCTGACAGGTTATCTTCTGAAATACATATTTTTTTATTTCATGCATAATAGAAGATTTCGCAGTGTTGATGTGGTATGCAGTCATCCCTTTGCACACACATGTAAAATCATTCAATGTAGGAGTCTGGCTTCTTTCTAAGACTAAATGGATCCTTGTGTAACAGCTATTTGACAACTCTCTATAAATAGGAAGGCTGTGCAGAGGACATTGAAAGAGGTAGGGAAGCAATTTATTGCACTTATAATCAGTGTTTCACATCCATTTCTCCTACTTCTGCAAAGTAGTTGAGAATAGTGGTTCCAAATTTGCCTTTCTGGGGACCACGTTTGGTTGTTACAGCTTTGAAGCATTTAGTTTTGATCATTTTGTGTCTGTTCCTTCCACTTGCATTGTTGTATTCTGCAAGGATGCTATTTTACTGGCTTTGCTTAATTCATTATACATCAGTTCATATAATTTTTCCATGCATTTCTTTATTCATCATAAACAGTGTTTCTTACAACAAAGTAATATTCGATTCCATTCATGTACTATACTTTATTTCCCAAATAATAGGGACCTATTTTATTTCTAATTCTTTGTTGCCTGAAAAGTGATACCATAAATATTTTGCAGAATTTTGGGTTATTCTTTTTGTCACTGATTCGTTAGAGCATATGCCCAGCAATGGAAATGCTAGATCAAAATACATGGCTGTATCAATGCATAGTTTTAACAACAATGCATCAGTGTTCCCATTTTTCTCCAAGCTCTTCAGTATTGACTCTCCCTCCCTGCCTTGTGTAGATCCCATTTTTGATAGATTTACTCCCAAAATATATCATGCATTTAATAGTTACTTTTAATGTGACTTCCGTTATTTATATATAGAAATGATATATTTTTTGGATTTATATTATAATCTGTCATTATGCTGAGGCTATTATTTTAATTAGTCTCATTGATTCCATTAGATTTTATATATAAATTATCATATGATCAAACAGTAATACATTTTTCTCCATTTTACATGATTTTAATTTTTTTCTTATTATTTCTTTTTCTTCTTTTTTTCTTTCTTTTTTTTGGGGGGGGGGAATGGGGGTTAAGTGACTTGCCCATGGTCACACAGCTAGTAAGTGTCAAGTATCTGAGGTCAGATTTGAACTCAGGTCCTCCTGACAACAGGATCTGTGCTTTATCCACTGTGCTACCAAGATGCCCCCTCTTTTATTATTTATAGTAGACAGAGTCAAGATGGCAGAAGAAAGGTAGCGATTTGCCTGAGCTCACCCTAAGACCGCTCCAAATACTTTCAAATAATGCCATAAGACAATGACTGGAGCAACGGAACCCACAAAAGGGCAGGGTTAAATAATTTTCCAGCCAAAGAAACCTTAGAAGGTCAACAGGAAAGATCTGCTGTACCTGTGTGAGCATGGAACAGAACCAAGTGCAGGTTGTGCCAGTGCACACCCAGTCCCAGAAAACCAGGAGCAGACTTTGGGAGCTACTGAATCTTCATCATCATCAGTGATTGCTTTTTGAACTCAGTCCTCAGAAAGTAAGGCGGTCAAGCAATTGGTCAACAGGAGATTACAAGTATCTCTTTGCTAGTACTGAGGCAGGATTGGTTTTTTGCCCATATTCAGTTTCAGATCACAGTCTTGGATAGTAGTCCCATACCAGAGATCAGCACACGTACACAAGAGCTTGTAGCCACAGTGGAGCAGGATTCTGTTCATGGTTTAAGGGCAGAAAAGCAGGCCTGTGGTTGCTTGCAGACCAGAACACAGGACAGGAGAGTGGTGAACATACATCTCCTTAAATCATACCACCTTAGAAGAACTAAAGACTTACAAATTCTTAGAAGTATCTCTGAAAACAGCTGCTGAAACGTCCTGAAGTTTGGGACAGTGTTCCCTCCACATTGGAAGAAGTGCCCCCACTTTAACAGAGCTAAAGTCAAGAAATAGGCTGGGAAATTGGGCAAACAGAAAAAAAAATTCTGACCTTAAGGAAATTTCTATGGTGACAAGGAAGATCAAAATACACCCTTAGGAGAAGATAACAAAGTCAAACCTCCTGCATCCCAAGCTTCCAAGAAAAATATGAATTGGTCTCAAGCCATAGAAAGGTTCAAAAAGGACTTGGATAATAAAGTAAGAGAGATCAAGGGAAAAAAATGGAAAGAGAAATGAAAGTGATGCAAGAAAATCATGAAAAAAAAAAGTCAACAGCTTGGTAAAAAATATACTGGAGAAAATAACACCTCTTAATCCTATTTTAAACTGGGACTTTGCTTCCAGAGTGGAGGGGGCACCGTCCCAAGCTTCAGGCTTTTTGTACAGCTGTTTTCAGAAATATTTCCAGGGCCCTGTAAACTTTTAGTTCTTACAATGTGGTAGCTATAGAGAGAATTGTGTTCACTACTCTCCTGCCTTGTTCTATTTAGAGTAAGGTGGTCAGCCATGACCATTACTACAGTATTTTTACCAAGAAAACCCTATGGACAGTATGGGAATGTTATGTCCAGGAAATCGGGAAGAGTCAGATTTGACTGAATAACTCAACAACAGGAACATTTCTGCTTCTGGATCTGCTTTGTGAGCAACTGCAAGCACTTGTTTTATACCTGGAACTGTGACCAGGGTACCACCTCCCCTGTGTGTTCTAGTGCTCCTCCTCACTTTGGGACTGAGACCCAAGCCTGTAATCCAGATACAAGTATGGGCAATGCAACAAAATCTTCCCCCTGTGCCAGCAAAAGGACCCTTGTCATTTTCTTCTGACCAGTTGTCTGACCCCCTTTCCTTCTGTGGGCTGAGATAGCAGGAAACTGCCACTGCAGTAACTGATTCAGTTGCTACCAAGGCCTGCTGCTAGTTTGCTGGGGTGCATCTTAAGCTAGACTATACTCCACACTCATCCTTTTGCAACAGATGCATTGCCTTTTAGGTGGAGTCAATATCTCCTGGTAAAGACACAAAATTGGAGCCTCTCAAGTCAGCATACCATGTGAGTGTGGATGATAGAAAGAGGAAATAATCTCTAATTCCCTGACTGTGGGTAACTTGCCTAGTGAAGAAAAGTATAACAGGAGTTTATTTCAGGTCCGAAGAAACTCTACTAATGAAGAAAAGTCAGGAATGTGTGTGGCATTTTGAGATTGGTTGTAATGTTGTTTATTGTGTGTATGTGTGTGTTTTCTGTATTGTGCTACTGGGAGGATGTGAGATTGAATCCCTCATATAGATGCTTACATTAATTAATTAGAACATACACTGGATCATTTCCTCTTTGTTAGCCTGTTTCAATACAGCCAGTGAATCTAGCCAGGGTCACTTTTTAGCATTCCTATTAAGGTGGTATTTGACCTCAGGCAAAGTACATAAATTCTGTTCCCCATGTTTTCACCCTTTGAAAAGAGATTTTAAAAAATCTCAAGTTTCTATCTCCCTCCTGGAGTTGTTTGGAATGTTAATTTGAGTAGAATTTTAGGTAAGAGTATTAAGTTCCTGAGAGGCAGGAAGCATATAAGCAAAGTTGGTGCTATGCTTTTATAAACCCTTAAACAATTACCAGAAGGTCATTGTTTTATGTTAAAGGCTAAAATTCTAGCTAGTCTGTCTAAAATATCCAATGAGTGGCCGCCAATAAATTATAAGCTTTAGCAAGAGCTAGACTTTTAAACATTTATTAAGGAGAATAAGAATTTGGTAAAGAGAGAGAGAAAGGCCTAGATTCCTATCTATTAAAGGGAGAGCGCATTTCTAGCTCCCCTCTCCACCACCGTCCTCAGGAAAGAGACTGAGACCGAGCGCCAGTCTCTTCCTTCTTCCTCTCACTAGCCCGCGTCACTTCCTGATGCCAAAGAAAAGACTCCTGGTCTTGCCCTCAAAGACCTTCGCTTCATGGGCGGAACTCTTCTACAGTAAGTCTCCAGCAGGTGGCGTCATTCCAATCATTACATTTAGACTAGGTTTGCTTATATCTCCCACCCTCAAAATGCAGTTGTATTTCCCAGACCCAATATTATCACTAACTGCCACAAAAGTTTTCAACTTCTCCATTTCCAACAAGGGTTGGTTGGCCCCTCATTAATTAGCTAGATAAACTTGTGCTTGTGGACTCATCATATTGGTTACAGAATTATTGCAGACATCTGAGTGGCTTCAAATCTAAAGGACATCTTTTTTTTTCTTCTTATTTCCATTGAGGGCAAAATATTATTGATTCATTCATCCAACAAACATTATGTGCAAAGTTCAAAGTACTGTCCTCAGTCTATATATAAGTATAACAGGTTAGCACTCAAAAAGCGTCTGGTGTTCCCTCCCACCCACCTAGAATTTCAAAAAATATATATTTTCTCCAAATAAAATGAAAATGTTATTATAATTCATTTAGCTCTATACTTCTTGGAATTTATAAGAGAAAAAAGTTTAGTTTTTGGATTCCCTTTACCCTCTTGAATTGTTTTGCTCATTATATTGTCTTAATTTTTCATATCTTCTTGGTCTTCTCTTTCATCTAGAGATAAATAACTGACATCAACTTGATGTCAGAGGTTCTTAACCATTTTTATGACATGAACACTTTGGACAGACTGCTAAAGACTATACATACTTTGACAGAATTATGATTTCAAATAAATAAAATAAAAGATATAAAATAGACAATAAATCAAATGTTGGTAAAATAAAGATGCATTTTTTTCTTCATCTGAGTTCACAGCCCTTCTGAAATATTCCCATGGATGTTAGGTTAAGAACCCTTGCTTTGGGCTTTTATAATTAAAATATCTGATGTGGGGACCAATTTTTAATTGGGAAGTGTTAGCTAAGTGGCTCACTGCAATATTGGGGCGAGGAAAGAGACTGGCAGCCTCCCTCAAAACAGAACAGGATTTATTTTAATAAGAACTAACGTTAAAACACACACACACACACACACACATATAAACAGGATCAGTAGAATCAAGGGAAAGGAAATAAAATGGGGAAAGGGAAATTATACAACCTCAAAAGATACTAGGGCCCAGGAATCAGCTGAGAATAGGCAGCAGAACTCCTGTCGCCTTCCAGCATCCAGCTAGAATGCCCAATTCTCCCCCAATCCCAGAAAAACCTCACACAGCCCCAGCCAATGGGATGGCCACTCTGACAGTCACATGACTGCCCTCACTAGGCTTCCAATCATTATAATTTTGCCAGGCCCAATTAGGCGTCTGAGAGTGGTGATGACATGAGGTGCCAGTGCCATGTCAACGGCTACAACCAGTGGGTGGAGCACCATGTGGTTTGAGGAGCCCTAGGCCAGTGTGCGCCCAGGCATAAAAACCTCAAATAACAATTCATTCTTTACACTGACATTTACATAGCACCTACCATTTACCAGGCACTATGGTATGCAATTTATAAATATCTTGTTTTATCGATAGATGCTATTATTATCTCCATTTTTCAGATGAGGAAACTGAGGCAAAGGGAAGTTAGGTAATTTGCCCAGCATCACAGAGCTAATAAGTGATGGAGGCTAGATTTGAATTTAGGTCTTCCTGATTCCAGACCATGCACACTATGCCAGATTTCTTGGAAATCCTGGCATATCTTCACTCAATTTCATGCCTTTTCCCCTTTCCTGGTTCTATGGCTTTGCAGTATCTCCTCACCTCTAATTCTATTCTTAAATGCTCCCTCTCCTCACCTCTATTTTTTAGAATTCCTAGATTTTTTCAAGGCTCCTTTTAGGTACCATCTCTAGTGAAATGCTTTTCCTGATTTTCCCACTTATTAGCTCCACCCTGAACTAACTCTGTTCTTATTTCTAGTTTCAAATTTTTCTCTCTCTCTCCCCTCCCTCCTGCACTCCCCAAGACAGCAAGTAATCTGATATAGGTTATACATGTACAATAACATTAAACATATTTCTGCATTAGTCATGTTATAAGAGAAGAATCAGAGCAAAAAGGAAAAACCTCAAAAAAGAAAAAACAACAGTACCAAAAACAAAAGAAATAATATGGCTCAATCTGCATCCATATTCCACAGTTCTTTTTTTTTCTGGATTTGGAGAGCATTTTCCATCTTGAATCTTTTGGAACTATCTTGTACTGTTGTATTGCGGAGAAGAATCATGTACAATATTCTCCTTGATCTGCTCATCTCACTCATCATCAGTTCATACAAGTCCTTCCAGGTTTCTCTGACATCTGCCTGCTCATCATTTCTTACAGCACAATAGAATTCCATTACATTCATATACCACAACTTGTTCAGCCATTCCCCAATTGATGGGCAGCCCCTCAATTTCCAATTCCTTGCCACCACAAAAAGAGCAGCTATAAATATTTTTGTTCATGTAGGTCCTTTTCCCTTTTTATGATCTCTTTGAGAAAAAGACCCAATAGTGGTATTGTTGGGTCAAAGGGTACCTTTCAAGGATTCTTAATGAAAAGATCAGAGATGAATTTCAATTACAGCTCTCATGAGAAGCAAAAAAAAAAAGTTAACAGGAAAGAGAAATCATAAGTGATTTAATACGGTTTTAAACTGTTTATATTCCTGAATGGGAAAAGGATACTTGCAGCTGCTAAAATCTTTCTCTTTTTTAAAAAATAAAATTAAGGAGTGAGAAAGAGGAATAAACTGGAAGAAGGGCAAAGAGAGAGGCAGAATGGAGTAAATGATCTAACATAAAAACGGTATAAAAGGGCTTTTACAGTGCAGAGGACTATAAGAGAGATTGTGGGGGGTCTGACTCTCATCAGAATTGGTTCAAGAGGGAATAACATACACACACCTAACCCTAATGGAAAGTAGGGAAGGGAAGGGGTTAAGAGAAGAGGGAGTGGTCCTGATAGAAGAGAGGACAGATTTGGGGAGGTAAAAGTCAGAACCAAAACACTTTTGATAATGGATAGAATGAAAGGGGAAAAAAAGAGGAGGATAAACAGGAGTAAAATACGATGGAAGGAAATGCATAGTGATCATAACTGTGAAAACAATTTATAGCAAGTTTCTCTGATAAAGATCTCATTTCTCAAATATATAGAGAACTGAGCAAAATTTATAGAAATAAGAGCAATTTCTCACTTGATAAATGGTCAAAGAATGTGAAAAGGCATTTTTCAAATGAAGTAATCAAAGCTACTTCTAGTTATATGAAAAAAATGCTCAAAATCACTTTTTTGTTTAGAGAAAGGCAAAGCAAAACAACTCTGAGCTACAACCACATATGTTTTAGATTGGCCAATATGACAGACAAGGAAAATGACAAATGTTAGAAGAGGTTGCAGAAATTGAAACATTAATCGTAAAGTTATATAGTCATAAATCCATTCTTTTTAGTAATTTCGAACTATGCCCAAAACGCTATAAAACCATGTATATCCTTTGACAAAGCAATGCCACTAACAGATGTATATCCCAAATAAATAAGCAAATAAATAAATAAATAAATAAACAAATGAATGAATTAATGAATAAATAAATTGATAGATAAATGAGTGAATAAATAAATAAATTTAATAAATGTACATATATAGATACACACACACATATATATACACACACATACATACATTACATACATACACACACTTTTTTTCAGCCTTTAGTTGTGCCAAAGAATTTGAAATTGAGGGAATGTCTTTGATTTGGAGACTGGCTGAACAAATTATTGTATGCGATTGTGATGGACTACTTTTTTGTTCTAAGAAATGAGGAGGACTTGCTCTCAGTAAAACCTGCAGAGATTTACATGAACTAATGCAAAGTGAGATGAGCAGAAGTGGGAGAACATTGCATACAGGAAAAGCAATATTGTGTGATAATTAACTGTGGATGACTTGGATATTCTCAATGCAGTCATCTGAGACAATTCTAAAGGACTTACAATGGGAAATTCTATACATCTCTGAAGAGAGAGCTAATGGTGTTTGAATTCAGATCAAAACGTACTTTTCCTTTGCTTCCTTTGTCTTTTTTTTTTTTTTGGTCTGTGTTTTCTTTCACAACAGGGCTAACATGAAAATTTTTTTTTCATGACTGAACATGTATCACCTACATCAAATTGCCTGTCTTATCAATAAGGAGTAATGGGGAGTGAGGAAAGGAGAGAATTTAAAACTATTTTAAAATGAGTATTAAAAATCACTTAAAATTTCTTAAAGATGTAATTGGGGGAAATAAAATATTAAATTAAATAAAGAAGGATTTCTATCTACAAAGTCTCTGACATCTGATGGTCCTCCTTCCACATGAAGCACTAATTCTACTAATAAATAAAAGCAGTGGGATTGTTTGACAGCTCTACTAGGAAAATTTATTTTACATCGAGCCTAAATATAATCCTCTACAATTTCAACTTTATTCTCAGTTCTGGTTTCCAGAACTAAGGAGAATAGGTCTAACCCCCGTTTTGAATAAATGAAATATATTTGAATACTTGAAATCAACAATTGTATCTTTGCTAAAATTTCTTCTGATACGAAAGAAGCACAGTTCAAGGACACCAGCTTCAATGAGTTTATCATCTCTATACAAATGACTCCCAAATCCTGCCCTCATCTCTCTTTTGAGGTCTAGTGTCTTATTGACAATTGCCTGCTTGATATCTTAACCTTGAAGATGCCAATAGATGTCTCAAAAGCAACATATCTGTTTCTTTCTAATCCCTAATTCTTTGGATATGGAAAAGGCAAACCACTTCAGTATCTTTGCCAAGAAAACCCCATGGACAGTATGTGTGCTCAGTATGCTCAGGAAGCATCAGATTTGACTGAATGACTCAACAACAGGAATATTTCTGCTTAAACCTCTCCCTTTTCCTAATTTCTCTGTTTCTGTTGAGGGCATTTCTATTGGTGAATCATTCAAATGTGGAACCAGGGAGCCATCCACTAACACATATCACTCACCCCACCCCATATCTGAAAAGTTTCAAACTCTCCAATGTTCCAATTTCAAAAACATTTTTTTCAACCATCTCCTTGTCATTACTGAAATAGAAATCTCCCTAATTTAGGCTCTTGTTACTTCTCACCTAGATTGCTGCAATAGATAACTAATATACATCTGTGACTTCTAGTCTCTTCTATCTTCAATCTTCTACAAAGCTGCCTAAATGATATTCCTGAAATACTAGTTGGGCCATATCACTTCTTGCCTCAAGAAGCTTCAAAGATTCCTTAAAGTTTTAAACCATGCTTAATATTCTAAAATTCTGGGCATGACAAAGGATTCACTCTATAGGGCAGTGTCACTTGTCAGTATGGTGTCCATTGTCAAGCTTGTAGCCCTTCTTCTTTCTCTTAGGTTTGGGTCATTCACTCCTAATTTATACACATACTGACAAGTCTTGTAAGGGGCTAAAATTCTAGCTTTTTGTCTAAAATATCTAATGAGTGTTCATCGATGAATTATAAGCTTTAGCATTTATTAAGGAGAATGAGAATTTGGTGAAAAGAAAGAGAAAAACCTAGATTCATCTATCTATTAAAGGGAGAGTGCATTTCTAGCTTCTTTCTCCACCCTAGTCCTGAGGAAAGAGAGCGAGAGTGCCCGCCTTGCCCCCTCTTCCTCTCACAAGCAAACGTTACTTCCTGACACCAAAGAGCCAGATGTCTTGCCCTCAGATGCCTTCTCCTCTTGGAGGATCTTTGCTACAGTAAGTCTAAAGCAGGTGGTGTCATTCCAATTGTTATATTCTCAAGGTTTTTCTTAGAGTAAGGTGGCCAGCCATGAATATTACTACAGCCATGCTGTTACATGATTCAAAATCTTTCATAGGATACTAGAAATAATGCTAGTATTTTTGGCAAGATAGGCATTCTTTTGTCAAAAGCTGATTAGTTAAGTGGAGGAGAACTGAATCCTGCTTGTGTGGGGAAATCCTCCTAATAAGGACCTTGATATCCTGGATTCCTTTAAAGAATGATCTACAACAAGGCTTCTTAAAATTTTCCACTTGTGACCCATTTTGCCTGAGAAATTTTTATATAACCCCAGGTATGTAGGTATATAAAATAAATAAAATAAATTTTAAAAAAATTAAATTTTACTGTTGCCAAATTTTTGTGACTTCCACACTCAATTACATGACCATGGGGTCTTGACCAAGGGTTTAAGAAATTTTGATCTATAACACATTACCCACTGGGGAAAAATGCTTCTCTACTATCTGCTGTCCTAGTATTTACAAAAGTCCTCCTGGACAAAGTCATATTTCTTCTATTTGGACTATTGATGCAGTGACAAACTCATTTAGCACATAGCATCCCTTGACAGGGAGATGAAAAAATGTTCCTCCTCTCTCAGATTGGAGAAGGCACTAGAGATTATACATGTAGCTCTCCACACAGTAGCATGATTCAGTTCTCTTCCACTTAGCTAATCAGCTTTTTTACAAAGAAATGTCCAAACAGCAAAACAACATGACCCTCAGGGAAACATGTGCAAAGCATTACTGGCAGCTCATGTCCTATCAGCTTATATATACTGTGTTCTATAAACAGTTTTTTTTCTTTCTCATAGCTTACTGTTATTTATGATTCCAGCTTCTCCTGTACTCTACTTCTTCCTTTTAGTCTTCCTCCTCCCAACATCTTCCTGTAGTTTCTTTTTTTTTTTTTGGTGTTTAATGCCTTGAATTAGAACTTCCTCATGATCAGGGAGTTATTCATTTCGAAAATAATGTGTTATTCCACATACCTAACAACAATCTTTATATAATCTTACTATAGTGTTCAGTTATTTAAATTCAAATGTCTAAAAAGTGCTATACAAAAAATGCTGATGAACTACAATTCTGCAATGATATTTTATTCCTAGCTCTGCTTTCAAATAGTTCCTTTTAGTATTTTCTCTACCAAAAAAAAAAAAAAAAAAGAGAGCCAATGGTTTAATGGCTTGGAAAAAGGATCCATTATAAGCTTTCTCCAAAATGAGTGGGTAGGTGGATCACACTATTCTGTTCAACCCTTGATATCAATGACTCATAATTTCTTGTGCTAAGGAATCTAGGCTTTCAAACAAGCCTGATTACTTTTGGGTCACATGATAAAAGACCAAACAGTTTCTTTGATTCTTACAACTTTTTTCAACTTGATTGAAATAAGAATTATGGACACAAATTAAAGCAATTTTCATGACCTAAGGCACTATTAACACTAAATAGCTGACATCACAGAAGGCTAATACTTAATCTGTAATGCCCTTACTCAACACCAACCACCACACACTGACAAGGCTATACAAGTCAACCACTGGCTTACAACAGAACCCACTTCAAATGTCTCATGAACTCCAAGTGAGAGTTAATGTTTGACCCTCTATAACCCATATAGAGTAAATTTCCTACTTTGGGCTTTCTGGGTTATAGAGTTCATGAGACATGGTAAAAAGAGGTACAAAAAGCCAATGAGGAAAAGAATTCTGTGAAAAGCTAAATTGGCCAAATGAAAAAGTAGGTACAAACAGTCTCTGAAGAAAATAGCTCTTTAAAAGTTAGGACTGAGCAAATGAAAGCTAATGACTTTGTGAGAAATAAAGAAAGAATAAAGCAAAACCAAAAGAATGAAAAAAATTGAAGGCAATTTGAAATATTTCACTGGAAAAACAACTTACTTAGAAAATAGATCCAGGATAGATAATGGGAAAATTATTGAACTACTGGAAAGCCATGATAAAAAAAAAAAAAGCCTAGACATCATCTTCCAAGAAATTGTCAGAGACAATTGCCCTGATATAGAAATTGAAAGAATCCACCAATCACCTCCTGAAAGAGATCCCAAAATGGAACTTCCAGGAATATTATAGCCAAATTCCAGAGCTCCCAGATCTGGGAGAAAATATTACAAGCATCCAGAAAGAAACACTTCAAGTATTGTGGAGCCAAAGGCAGGATAACACATGACATAGCAACTACTACATCAAAGGATTAGAAGGCTTGGAATATGATACACTAGATGGCAAAGTAACTAGAATTGCAACCAAGAATCACCTACCTAGCAAAACTGAATATAATCCCTCAGGGGGGAAAATGGGAATGCAATAAAAGAGAGGACTTTCAGGCACTCATGATAAAAAGACCTGAGCTGGGGAAACAATTTTTATGGCCAGTACTTCTGATAAAGGCCTCATTTCTAAAATATATAGGGAACTAAATCAAATTTATAAGAATCCAAGTCATTCCCATATTGAGAAATGGTCCAAGGATATGAACAGGCAGTTTTCTGATGAAGAAATCAAAGCTATCTCTTCCCAAATGAAAAAATTCTCTAAATCTCTAATGATTAGAGAGTTGCAAATTAAAACAACTCTGAGATACCACCTGACACCTATCAGATTGGCTAAAATGACAAAAAAGGAAAATAATAAATGTTGGAAAAGCTGTGGAAAAATTGGAACACTAATCCATTGTTGGTGGAGCTGTGAACTGATCCAACCATTCTGGAGAGCAATTTGGAATTATGCCCAAAGGGCTATAAATCTGTGTATACCCTTTGATGCGGCAATACCACTTTTGGGTCTTTTTCCCAAAGAGATCAAGGAAAAGGGAAAAGGACCCACATGTACAAAAATATTTATAGCTGCTCTTTATGGGGTGGCAAGGAATTGGAATTTGAGGGGATGCCCATCAATTGGGGAATGGCTGAAAAAGTTGTGGTATATGAATGTAATGGAATACTATTGGGCTATAAGAAACGATGAGCAGGAGGAGTTCAGAGAAACCTGGAGAGTCTTGTGTGGGCTGATGATGAGTGAGATGAGCAGAACCAGAAGAACATTGTACACAGCATCATCAACATTGTGTGTTGATCTACTGTGATCGACTAGAGTCTTCTCACCAATGCAATAGTACAGAAGAGTTCCAGGGGACTCATGATAGAAGAGGATCTCCAAATCCAGGAAAAAAAAAAGAACTATGGAGTATAGATGCTGATTGAACCATACTATTTCTTTTGTTTTTGGTGCTGTTGTTTTTCTATTTTGAGGTTTTTCCTCATTGTTCTGATTTTTCCCTTATAACATGACTAATGCATAAATATGTTTAATGTTATTATATATATATATGTATGTGTGTGTATATATACATATACATACATATATTTACATATACATGTGTGTGTGTGTGTGTGTGTATTTATATATATAAAACCTATATCAGATTACCTGCTGTCTAGGGAAGGGGGGAGGGAGGGAGAAAAATCTGAAATTCGAAAATGTGGTAAAAAAACGGAAGTTTTAGTTGAATCATTTGATGCTACTGAAGCGACTATTGAAGGACCTCCCTTTTGGGGTGGAGTCCGTGGTGAACTTCTGGCACACTGACTTAAAACTGAGGGTGGAATGGAAATTCAGTCTCTCTGGCTTTTCAGCTTAGCCATGGCGGCAGGTGCACACGTTTGGTGTTTGGGGCTGGTTCTCGGCCTGGCAGGCAGTTTGGGATTCAGTGGGTTTTATAAAGGCATATAGACTAAGCTTAGATTTAAGATTATTCATTTGTATTTCTACTTTCCTGTTTCCCTAATTGGTATCACCTTTTGTTGTCTAATTAATTCCCAAACAATAAAAACTAATCCCTCACTGATTAAAGCTCAGAGGCTTCTTTTTCTTAGTGGTCTGGGAGATATATAAGGGAAAAGTTAAAAGGGGGAGTTTAATGCTCGTATATCCAATTTTAAATCTCACAAAAGCTTGTATAAGCAAAAGTTGAGAACTATCTTTACATGTAACTGGAAAAAATAAAATACTTTATTAAAACAAAAACAAAAACTAAAAGACCTGAGCTGAATAGAAAATTTGACTTTCAAATAGAAGAACTTAGAGAAGCATAAAAAGGTAAATAGGAAAAAAAATCATAAAGGATATTAAAAGGTTAAACTGTTTACATTCCTACATGGGAAGATGATATTTGTAGCTCATAAGAACTTTCTCATTTTTAGGGCACTGGATGGAGTATATTTAGATCAAGGACACAGGTGTGAGTTAAATATGAAGGGATGCCATCTTTAAAAAATAAAATTAAGGGGTGAGAGGAATGCACTAGGAGAAAGGGAAAGGGAGAGGTGGAATGGGGTATATTATCTCACAGAAAAGAAACAAGAAAAAGCTTATACAGTGGAGGGGAAGATGGGCAAGGTGCTGGGGAATGAGAGACCCTTACTCTCATCAGAATTGGTTCAATGAGGGAATAACATACTTATTCAGTTGTGTTTACTAATCTATCTTACCATGCAGGAAAGTAGGAGGGGAAGGAGATAAGGCAGTGGGAAGGGAGGGCAGATTGGAGGAGGGGGCAGGCAGAAACAAAGCATTTGAGGAGGGACAGGGCGAAAGAAGATAGTAAATAGAGTAAATGTCATGGGGAGGGAATAGGATAGAGGGAAATACAGTTAACAATAGTAAACTGTGAAAAAAAAATTGAAGCAAGTTTGTCTCACAGTCCTCAGTTCTCAAACACATAGAGAACTGTGACAAATTTATTAAAATAAGAGCCTTTCCCCAATTGATAGTTGATCAAATGATAAGAAGTTTTCAAATGAAATAATCAAAGCTACCTATTGCCATATAAATAAAATGCTCTAACTCACTGTTGATTGGAGAGATGCAAGTCAAAACAATTCAGGGGTAATACCTCATACCTATTGGATTGGATAATAGGACAGTAGAGGAAAACGACAAATGTTGTAGGGGATATGGGGAAAATGAGACATTAATGGAATCTTGGTAAAGTTGTAAACTCATTCAAACATTTTGTAGAGAAATTTGGAACTATGGCCAAAGGGCTATAAAACCATGTATACTCTTTGACCTAGCGATACCACTACTAGGTCAGTATCCAAAAAGAGATAAAAAAACAAAAAGTTGAATTTGAAATTGAGGAGATGCCCATAAATTGGGGAATGGCTGAACAAATTGTGGGATGAGATTATGATGTAACACTATTGTGCTATAAGAAATGATGAGCAGGATGCTCCAGAAAAACCTGGACTTAAATGAACTGATGCAAAGTGAACTGTAAAGTAACAGCAATATTATAAATGATCAGCTGTGAATGACCTAGCTATTTTCAGCAATACCATGATCCAAGACAACTCTGATGGACTTATGAAAAATGCAGTCCATCTCCAAAGAAAGAAGTCATGGTACGTGAATAAAGATTGAAGCATCCTTTTTTTTTTTTCTTAAGTATTTTTGTCTGTTTTCTCTCACAACCTGACTAATGGAGAAATGTTTTGCCTGACTACACATGCATAACTTATATTGAATTGCTTGTGTTCTCAAGGGGTGGTGGGTAGGAAGGGAGGGAGGAAGAGAATTTGGAATACAAAGTTTTAAGAAGCAACATTAGAATTGTTTTTACAACAATTTTTGAAAAAAATTAAATTCTAAATAAATGGGGGAAAAGAGAAGAAAGAAAAAGCTGTGAGCGGCATCAACAGAAAATAAAATGGTTTATAATTTTCATTCTATGTTAGAAATTGTAAACCCAATATAATATAATACCTTCACCTAAGGAAGAAATTATTCTTTACTAAATATTCAATAGTCAAAGGTATCTGGTTTTGTCACTCTGGAAATTGTCTCCAATGATATAGAATGCAATTCACAGGTGTCTGACTATTCTCTGCAAATCTATTTTATGGACTTTCAAAAGTTTGTCCTATAAGACCACCTAATCAAAGTGATTTACCTAATTGTCCCCATGACTCATTATTCTATCTCACACCTCCATGTCACTGAAAAAGCTATGCTCCAGTCTGAAAAATATTCCTTGCTCGATTTTACCTCTTAGAATCTCTCTTCGATGCTCAGTGTATGTACTGTATCATATAGAAAAATTTTCCTGTTCTTTAGAATTCTATCCCTCCTCAAAGTATCATAAGGATACTTATCTCATTCTTGTCCTACTACTTAAATAGAATGTAAATTCCTTGAGGGCAGGGATGTTTTTCTCATTTTCTTTGTATCCACAGTTCTTAGTGAAGTACCTTCTATGTAAATACAGCTAGGTGATGAAGGGGATAGAGTGCTGACTCTGCAATCATGAAGACCTGAGCTCAAATCTAATCTCAGATACTCTGTGAGATCCTGGGCAAGTCACTAAATCTTTATTTGTCTCAGCTTTTTCAACTTAACAATAGGGATAATAATAGCACCTACTTCACAGGGTTGTTGTTAAAATGAAATGAAATAATGTATTTAGTACACTTTCTGGCACAAAGTAGGTCCTTTATAAATGCTTATTCCCTCATCTTTTCTGGTAGTATCTTAATAAATATGTTCTGTAATGTATTGAATTGGAAATTCCTAGATGATAAGCACTTCATGTGTCTCGCCCTGCCCCCAATTCAAACAGGTTTCTAAGGGTCTCCAGCTGAATTTCACTCCACCAACTGAGGGCTCCTTTCCTGACTCTTACACTAGGTGATATTTCTATTGCCCCGTCCCCCCCCCCCAAAAAAAATCCTAGTTTTGTCTCTTTCTTATCAGGATAGGAAATATTTCCTCTCCCCTCCACCCCAATATCTTACAAGAAATTTTCAATTACCTTCTGAGTATTTTAGAGTATCCAACACGGGAAAGATTTCTCTCCCGTGTTTGTCTTTGCTTCCCTGGTTCATTTGTCTAAATCAAATCTATTAGCCCCATATAGCTTTGACTTAATGAGCTTTTGGTTTCTCCAGCTCATGCTATAGATTAACATATAGACCCTTCTTCTTTGAAGGCCAGTTGGCTCAGGACCACTAAGGCTATGCTGCCTTGATCCCCTTCCATGAACTTTAAAAACCGTAGCTGATGGCTAATTCATTGCCTGAGTTTACCTTCCACTTGGATTTTTTTAAACATCTTGTACCACTCCTCATCCCCTAACCTCCAGCCAACCTCTTCGCTAGCAGGGATTAAAAAAAAAAAGATTTTACTTTGTCTTGTCTTTTAGCATGTATGTACTTATTTTAATGCTCAACACAGTGCCTTGCACATGGTAGACACTAAATACATTTTTACTGATTGATGTCTCTACTTATTGCATTTCTTCATGAGAGTAGGGACAATTTTAAAGACTACTTACTTGTTTTATCTTTATACCCATAACATATTGTACAGTGCTGGAAAACAGCAAGTGTTATACACATTTGTTAAATTGAACTGAATTGTAATGACTTAATGTAATGCACTGATCCTGGAGTAATAAAAAAAAACAAAACAAAACAACAAATTTGCATCCTTTTTCCTGGCCCAGAGCTTTTTCCTTCAGGCTTCCAGGTGAACACTTGTTTGAATCATCCTTTAATCATTCTCAGAGGAATGATTCATTAGCATAACTTTCGATAAGAGTCCTATAATAAGAGATACATTTAAAGAACATATTTAGTGGTAATTGGATGTTCCTTCCACCAATATGGAAGGTCCATGGCACCAAACCAACTCAATATGAGTGAACCTATTAGAGAATATCAACTTAAGCATTAAACAAAGCCGTGAGAGAATCAAAGAAATGGTGATAAGTTTCAAATGGAAAAGAAGAAAAATAGATACTCCATGGATATAGTCTAGGAGGAGAATTATCAAGCCTACTGACCTTTAAGGGACCTTTAGACATAGAGAAACCCTGTTTTCCAAAGGAACAGAGAGTGAGGAAGAAAACAGTAAGAATAAAGATTTCAACCACTCCATCAGTGTGTTTGAAACAGTCCTGCTTACCAAAACAGAAATGTTCATTATTAGAAAACTATATTAAAAAGCCAATGGGGGGGGAACTAATTAAGAAAAAAGGTGAAAGAAAAATAGCTCTTTGGATATTCAACTATATATGGGTTATTATTAAAATATTTATCTCTACTACTTGAACATTTTTTGCCATTCTCTTTTACTTACAGGCAAACAGTGCCCTCTAGTGCCAAACAAACCATATTTAGGAAAAATGCAGAATTAGTACTGTGTGAATACAGTATAAATTTTGCCTGTGAAGAATACATTCTTCAGTGACTATTAAAGATTTTAAGTTATTGAATATCATGGTCCTAGCAGTATATTGGTCATGAGAAGTTTTCTCACCTGAAAGCTAAGGCCGATCTTGAATTGTACCAAGAAATCTTTTTTTTTCTTTTTTTTTTTTTGGTGAGGCAGTGAGGGTTAAGTGACTTGCCCAGGGTCACACAGCTACTAAGTGTCAAGGGTCACACAGCTAGTAAGTGTAAAGTGTCTGAGGCTAGATTTGAACTCAGGTCCTTCTGAATTCAGGGCTGGTGCTTTGTCCACTGTACCCCCATACCATGCTATCTTATACAAGATATTTCTGTTTATGGCTCCATGTATTTCAATAGTGAAGGTTTTCCTGTATTTTAAATATAAGTTTTGGTACTTTAAATGGATTCAGGAAAGCAAATCACTTTATAGAAAAATATATACATTTTCTACATAAATATACTATTCCCCCTTGTAATATAGAGTCAGACTCATATTGTGGCTATGGTAATTTTAGACTTTTTTCCAAAAGATTCATTCTGCAAAAAGACTATTTCACCTACTGGGTAGAAAGTGTCATCTTGGCTGATTCAAGGAGCTGATGACCTAAGGGGCGTGGTCTCTTCTTTTGAGATGCTTACAATCCCATTGAGGATTATGTATAGACATATACATATATGTATATATGTGTGTATTGTATACATAAGGATGTCATCTTTGGATTCCCAAATAATGCTTTTCATATGGTAAGTATGTATTAGCAATTGGTGTTTACTTACTAAAGAAATCACAGATTTAGTAAAAATGTCATCTACTTATTTAAATTGATTTCATCATCATTTTCATCAGGAATTAGAATCAGTGAGTTGAGTTCCATACTCTTTTTCTTGTTTATTTTATTTTATTTTGGCAGGGCAATGAAGGTTAAGTGAGTTGCACAGGGTCACACAGCTAGTAAGTATGAAGTGTTTGAGGTCATATTTGAACTCAGGTCTTCCAGAATCCAGGGCAGTACTTTATCCACTGAGTCACCTAGCTACCCCCTGAGTTCCATACTCTTTTAAGAAGGTTCACAGTTCTAGAGTTGGAAGCGACCTTGTAGGCCACTGAGTCTACCTCCTTCATTTTGTTGATGTTGAATAGGAAGAACATATTGTTTTAATGCTCTCACCAACTTATTGGCTCTTTGTATTCAGGTAGGAGAAAATAAGGCAGAGAATGACTGTTCAAAAATTCAGAATTATCAGACCACTATATAGTTCACTGGATAGAAAATGATGCCCAGGTACAGTGGGGAGCCAGATTTAATATAATATACATGTCTTAACTTGCTAATTGGTCTCTCTTTAGATCCTTAGTCTTGTACTTAGCCGCACTTTCCTGAAAGGAAGACAATCAATTTTTTCCTCATGTGGCTGTGTTTAAATCAGGGAGGTTATGTCTAACTAGGGGAAAAAGCTAGATGAGGAGTTGATAAAAATATTTCTAGCTCTCTACAGCCAAAAGGTGGGTAGTGCTACCTCTAATGGGAGTCATAGGCTTTAAGTTCTTAATAGAAGAGGCAGAAGTATAAAAAGGAAAATAAAAACCACTGGACTTGTAGTCTCTATGACATTGTATAAGTCACCTAACCTTGCTGAGTCTCATTTGTTCTTATATTAGATAGGACTAATAATCCTTGTACTGACTCCCCGGTAGGGTTGTTGAGAAGAAAGTGTTTTAAATGGAATAGTGTTATATAAATATTTTCTATTATTTTTAGGGTAAAGTAAATCAAACCCATCACTGCATTATGATGCAATGATTTGTTTCTTTTTAGTCATCATCATTGATAAGGCTGTACTAAATTTATAATTTTGCTATAGAGATTTTAAGAAAATAGATTGGGCAATCACCTTTATTTCTGGTATAATTTTAATTAAAGGGCATCTCCATGTTTCAGTGCATAAAGAGGACCAGAAAATTAGAGAAATTGGGTTAAAATAAGGATTTTGTCATTTTGTCAACTACATTAAGATGGATAAGTCTCAACCTTTCTGAGCCTCAATTTCCTAATTGCAAAGAACCCAAGACTTTAATAAAGCCTTTTCTTATTTGCACTTCTTGGAAATAAACTCTCCCCCTAACCTTTCTCCCCATAAAACTTCATTAAGATTCTGTGTAAAAATAAATTCATTTTAATTCAATGAATTGGTACTGTTTCTTAGAACACTGGAGTTAGACTATTTTATACTTTCTTTTAAGAATTGAAAGATTAATGCCTAAGTGCCGAAACTCTGTTTCTCTCCCATTACTTACAACAGTGCTATACAACAAGTTGATAATTAGTAAATTTTTTAGAATCTATTTTTAAAAACCTAGTAATGGAGAGGCATTAAAGGGAAAATGTTGGAATACTTGGGAGAAATAAAATGGCATTGGTAATCAAAATAATAAAAACATATTTATGTTGTACTTTAAAGTTTTAAATTTTACCAGCATCTTTTTTGTTATATATCACTTTTGCTTATAAATGCCTTATTTCCATCCCTTCACTTATTTCTTCCTTCCTCTTTTTTAACACAGAGATCCAGCCCTTTTAAACAAAGATTAAAAAAGAAAGTAATTCAGGAAGACTAAGAAACACATGGAATGGTTCTGACAAGTATACATGTTGCTCTATACTTATAGTCTCCCACTTCTGCAGAGAAGAAGGGGATATTAACTTTGCATCCCTGACCATCTATTTATTCTCATTCCTTCAAGACCAATGACTTAAGGACATATTCCAAGAAATCACTAGATAGCTAGTGTTCCTAGTTTGCAATAATAGAAGTTGTTAACTTCTGTTGGGAGTTCTGTAGAGGGGATCTCCATGCATTCAAGTAATATACTTTTCATCTTTTAGATTCTATGATTCCAAGAAGCAATTTCAAAACCAGGAGCAGATCCAGTGGGAAAAAAGGTGGATTGTAAAACAACAACAACAACAAAACTGTATCTTATTTTTCCAGACAACATTCCCTTCTTTGATGTCAATGTTTTGCAGTTTTATGAAGTCTACTCTTTTTTTATGAGTTTGTGGGCTAGACAGTGCAAGTATCATTATCCTTATACTGCAGAAGAGGAAATATGTTTAGATAAGTCAAGTTTCTTGCTCATGGCTACATGAGTGAAAAGTAGCAAAGCCAAGCCTTTCTGTCCAATGTCCTTTTCCAACACTCTCCCCTATCAAGGTAAATTCTGTAGTGATAAACTACATATACCAAATGATTAAAAAAAATAACCCAAAACCATTGGTCTTGTGGTGGTAAAGAAAAAAATATGTTTATTTGAATGTAGCAAAAGGTTTTTATCTAGCTCTGGTCCATGGACACAAGAAAACATCACCCCCTCCAATATCAAGATAATCTTTATTAGTAATGGAGAATCAAACCAACCCAACAACAAAAACTTTAGCAATTTTCAGTATTTCTTAAATGTCCAATTTTTTATCATTGTAAAGATATAATTAGTTACTGTTTATATGATATATCCCTGGAAGAAATTATATATTTCTTAGAAAACTGTCTTATTCCCTCACTTTCATGCTAGTTGAGTCAGAAAAATTATTTTGAAGCAGCTGATCTATGTGTGCTTAAATTGTTTTCTTAGAAATAATTCCATCCAAATTCTAATAACCTTGTAGAATAAATGATTTTCTGATTGCAAAGAAGTACTATTTTTCTTTAGACCATCATTCTACTTGGACCCCTGGCCTGATGTCATATGATCTTGGCATCCATCTGATCATGATATCCATTTATTGTTTTGAAGATGCTTTGAGTAGTATCATTTTCCACTATGAAATTCCTTGTAGATGCCAGAGGGGAAAAAGAGAGAAGAGAGCAATAGAGATAAAAAGAGCATTCTAGACCTTTGTAAAGAAAAAGAATGAGATAGACAATGTGACTGTTCTTTAAGGACTTTGTTCAATATGTAGGGAAGTGTGGGGGAAATTGTTCATATACAGTGAGTTACCCATAAAAAAGACATCAAAGATAACTTCTGAGACCCAGGGGTGAAGCTAAAAATGAAAAGGGCCAAAGCAATATCCTTATATCCCTTTGTTATTATAAGTCAAAAAGGATAAACCATGAGGAAAGAATGAGAATGTTTTTCAGGGGAAATAGGTTAGACTTAACAAATTGTTGATGGAGATCAATCACTGAGAAGTGAAAGCTTCAAAAATCACAAAATCAGCAAGTTCTAAAATATCCTCACTAAGATCAAATTGGAATATGTTGTTTGAAGAAGATGAAAATTGAAAATCTACTAGAATAGCATGCCCAAAAGGGGAAAAAAACCACACACACAGGAAATGATGTGTGATGATAAGTAAAAGATGATAAAGCAAATGATAATGAGGAGGAAATGAACAATAAATCCTGTAAATGCCTCATTACAATCACTGTTAGTGAGCTTGGTATTTTGTCCCAGTAGGAATTAATTACTTGAGTTGGTCTTACCAAAACATAATAAGGTAAATTACATGAGCAAAGTATTAATATTGATAGATTCAATTTGCAGATGAAGGAAAAAATGTAGACAAGGTGGGGGTGATATATTAATTGATTTATTTAAGTCTTCATAAGCATCTTCTTGAGAACTGAAGCTATCGATAACAAGGCAGGTCCTAAGAGGGTGATTAATGGTAGACTATATTTTATATTCATTTCAGACAATGCAGTTTATATTTATTTCAGACTTGAAAAAATGCTACCATTGTTCATGATCCAAAGAAGAGATCACCACATGTTTAATTATCTCTTTATTATGATCCAAGGCAGTAAGATCCAATGGGTCTGTCTTACTGGCATAGTTTTTGCATTTCTTAAAAGCTGTCTAGCTATAAAGTCTAAAGGTCAAAGTAGTAGTTAAAAAATAAATAATTTGATAATATAATCAGGAAAAAAATTAAGAAGGATTCATGATTGGAACAGAAATAGAGGGTGTCCAAAAGTCTCAGTGTTATTTTAAACTGTTATTAAATTGGCACTAAAACTTTTGGATACTTTGTATAATCTGAAAAACAACATATCCTCTACATTAAGAGTATCCACTACAACTATGGATATTTTCAATTGGCAGGGATCATATTCTTATTATTAACTGAAGAAAGGTCTCTTCTCCTTTTAAGACACCTTCTAAGAACTCCTTTGTTCCAGAATGGCTGTGAAACAGAATAAGACAGTCTTTGAAGAAATCAAAATGGATATCACATCAATGGCCAGGGAGTAGGGTATGATGGATGTGAGCAGGAATAGGGATACAAGTTATCATCAGATAGAAATATAATAAGAAAAGAAGATATGTTGCTTATGTGGCAAGAAGAAGGGATGATAGATAAATAGCCTGAGTGGTTTACTAGTTGTCATTGTTGTTGTTTGTCCTTTGTTCTAGAAGAGGAGCAATGGCATCATTAAGGTGATATGTTGACTTGCATATAAATTAGATTTAAGTGAGGCAGAGCTGCACAAAGTTTTTTATTTAGCCTTACTCTCTCCTCCGGAGTCATTGAAGTCTAGTGGGAAGATAAAAGTCAAGATGACTGTGGATGGACTGGATGCAGTGGGTGACTATGGCCTCTCGCAGGTCTAAGTTTGACTGAGGCAATGCACATTCAATGATTAAGGGCTAGATAAGAATTGAGACAAAAGATAGCTTAATTAATAGTATAACATATCAGTCTGGGAGGGGAAGACCCTCGGTTTCTGTCCAGAACAGAAAATAATGCTATTTACAGTCATTCTAAGCCATCATAATCTATACAATGAAACTGTATAATAGGAGGGCCCAGAACAATTGGAACTAGGAGAGTTTGGAGGCCTAGGAGTGGAAAAAGTTTAAAAAAGGAAATCATCAAAAATACAATTGCAGTTTATGTTGCCAGTATATGTTGCTAAACATGAAGAAATAGAGAAATTCTATGAAAAATTTGATAAGATCCTCCAAATTAAGTCAATATTTTCCTGTAGTGTTCATTTAAATGTGAATGTTATTATTTGGAGGTATGTCAAAAACCGTATTACAGTTGGTAAGGTTCAATATATAAAAAGGATCAAGATTTATAAAGTATTGAGAAGGCCGATGTTCATGGATCAAGGAACTTTCTTGCATATGTGGAGTACCTGGAAGTAGAACACCAGGTTTTCAGAACCATAACTCGAATATTCCATTCACCTGCTATCATGGCGTTCTTATGATCTACTGATATTTTGGCTTCAATGACTAGCAAACTCCCACATCTTCTTACTCTTCCAATTCCTATGATACTGAATTTCTGACTTCAAAATGGTAATTCACACCACCCTTCAACATAATATATACTCTGTCCTCCCTACAAACTTTTATCCTACTCCCTTAAGACCTCATGTCTGTCCTCTCTTTCCATTGTGTCCTCTGCAATTCCTGCTCTCTAAGTAACAAACTTCCTTTCATGTTAGTCTTTTTACTTACTCATGTTATTTCAATAAATCCATTCTTAATTTGACTTGACTACTCCAGATATCACTGCATTCCTAACCATCTCATTCTTTCTGAGACCACATTGGTTTATTGTGAAAGTCAAATAAAGCACATAGCACAGTGCCTGACACACAGTAAGTACTATATAAATGTTAGCTATATGTGATTATGATGAAAAAGATCCATATGTGTGTGTATGTATGCATGTGTGTATGTGTGTATCAACAAAATTTATTATGCCAACAATGTGCCAAATACTTTGAGTCTTGAAAATCTGATCAAGAATGATCATAGTAGTAGGTTGGAGTCAAGATGGTGGAGACAAGCCAGGAAGTTGTCTGAGCTCTCTTAAATTTGCCTTGGAAGCGATGTTAAATTAAGTTTCTAAACAGATTCTATGGCTACAGAACCTACAAAAAAGATGGAGTGAAACTATCTTGTGACTTAAGGAGCTAGAAGGACATCAGGAAAGATCTGTCTCAACAGGGTAAAAAGGGAATGAAGCTTATCACAAAGAGTGTTTGGGCAAGTCAGCAGAAGGGTCTTAGCCACAGCTAAGATTAGCAGCTGAGGACCCCAAGTTCAGCAAGCTAGTGGCACAACAGTCCAATTGTGAGGTCCCTAGCTTCAATGCATAAGGCAGTCTGCCAGCTGGGGTATCTACCATTCAACAGGCCCAACTAGGTTGGGTCAATCCACTGCAGTGAACAAGCTGCAAACTGCTGAGGCCTCAGAGCAGAAAGTCAGTACCAGGCCCCTGGGCTCCACCACAAGAAGCTTGGACATTGCTCCCTATATGCCAGGAGCAGAACTCAACTTTAAAAGGCACAAAATAGGCTAAATGTGAATAAGAAACAGAAAAGAGCCCTCACCATAGAAAACTACTATGTCAACAAGGAAGACAAAACCACCAACCCAGAAGAGGACAACAATGTCAAAATGCCTACATTAGAAGCCTAAAAGGGGAAGAAGAATTGGACCCAAGACCAAAAAACCCTCTTGAAAGAGCTAAAAAAAAGATTTTATAAATCAAATTATAGAGGTAGAAGAAAAAATAGGGAAAGAAATGAGAGTTCTGTGAGAGGGAGTAATAGCTTGGAAATAGAAAAACAAAAATTGACTGAGTAAAACAACTCATTAAAAACATAATTGGCCAAATGGAAAAGGAGGTGCAAACACTGACTAGGGAAAATAATTCCTTAAGAATCAGAATTGGTCAAATGGAGGTTAATGACTCAATGGGACATTAGGAAGCAGTAAAGCAGAATCAAAAGAATATAAAAGAAAACATAAAATACATTCTCAGAAAAAAGACCCCCAAAACAGATCAAGGAGGGACTATTTAAGAATAATTGGATTACCTGAAAACCATGATTAAAAAATAAAAAAGCCTGGACAGCATATTCAATGACATTATCAAGGAGATATATCTTCAGTGTCTTAGAAACAGAGGAAAAATAGTCATTGAGAGAATCTACCTATCACCTCCTGAAAGGGACCACAAATGGAAAACTCCAAGGAATATTGCAGCAAAATTGCAGAATTATCAGGTAAAGAAAATATACTACAAGCAGCCGGAAAGAAACAATTAAAATATCAAGGAGTAACAATCAAGATTATATGGGACAAGGAAGCTTTAATATTCAGGTATTGGAATACTTGGAATATGATATTCCTGAGGGTGAAGGAGCTTGGATTACAACCAAGAATGTACTATTCTGCAAAATTAAGGGAAAAGATAGGCATCCAGTGAAATAGAGGACTTTAAAAATTTCCTAATGAAAAGTCCAGAACAGAACAGAAAATTAAATCTTCAAATACATGACTCAAGAGAAAGGGGCTGGAGGCGGGGGGGGGGGGGGTGTAAACATGTTATTGAAAAAGGTTTGAATACCCCTAGTAGGGAAGAAGATACTTGTAACTCTTGAGAACTGTATTTCTATTAAGGCAGATAGGAATACACATAGACAGAGCATGTGGGTATAAGTTGATTTTGATGTGATGATATAAAAAACAAAACTTTAAAGAATGACAAAAAAGATTATACTGGGAGAGGAGGAAAGGGGAGGTATAATGGAGTAAATCACATCACATGAAGAGGCACAAAAGACCTATTACAATAGAGAGAAAGAAGGGAGGGGTCAGCATTGTTTTGACCTTACTCTTATTTAATTTGGCTCAAAGAGGGAATAATATACACACTCAGTCAGGCATAGAATTTTATCTTACCCTGTAGGGAAGAAGGCGGGGACTGGGGAAAGAAGAGTGGGGCACTGGTAAAAGGGAGGGCAAAAAGAAAGGGAGGTGGGACTGATAGAAGGGAGGGTAGAATGATGGAGGTGGTGGTCAGAAACAAAACACTGGTGAGAAAGGACAAGGGGAAAGGAAAGAGAAAAGTATAAACAAGGGGAAAAATAGGATGGAGGGAAATACAGAGATAGACTTTGAATGTGAATGGGATGAATTCCCCATACAACAGAAGCAGATAGCAGTGATTAAAAAAACCAGAATTCTACAATACGTTCTTTATAAGAAACATATTTGAAGCAGAGAGATATACAAAGAGTAAAGGTAAAATGTTGGAACAAACTGTATTATGCTTCAGCTGAAGGGAAAAAAAAACAGGGGTAGCAATCCTTATCTCAGACAAATCAAGAGCAAAACTTGACCTAATTAAAAGAGATAAGGAAGGAAACTACATCTTGCTAAAAGGTACCACAGACAAGGAAGTAATATCAATATTAAACATATATGCACCAAATGGTTTAGCATCCAAATTCTTAGACAAGTAAATTAGTGGAAGAAATAGATAACAAAACTATACTAGTGGGGAATCACAAAATTCCCCTCTAAGATATAGATAAATCTAAACACAGAATAAATAAGAAAGAAATTAACAAGGTGAATGGAATTTTTTGTTTGCTCATTTTCCTGGCTTATTTCTTGACTTTTAACTCTTTGGTAAAGTGGGGCACTACTTCTAGGGTGAATGGTGCATTGTCCCAAGTTTCAGGGGTTTTAAGCAGCTCTTTTCAGAGATACTTTTAGGAATTTCTAAGTCCTTAGTTCTTACAAGGTGGTATGATTTAAGAAGATGTATGTTTCCTATTCTCCTGGCCTGTGCTCTGGTCTGCAAGCAACCATAGACCTGCTTTTCTGCTCCAGAAGCTATGAACAGTCCTGCTCCACTGTGGCTGCAAGCTCTTGTGTGCTTGCACTCCTCCCTCACCTGGGACCCATGATTGTGACCTGGATCTGAGTATGGGAAAAACAACAGAGTCTGGGTTCAGTGCCAACAAAGAGAGCCCTGTAATCTTCTGACCACTTGCTTGACCCCCTTACTATCTGTGGGTTGACTTCTGCTGCTAATTCAGAGGCTCCCAAGGCCTGATCCTGGTTTGGTGGAGCTGGGGCTGGGCCTGCACTAGGGTTGGATCTGTGCTGGCATGGCATCTGCTGGGCTGTGCTACACTCTCAGCCTGGTACAGCTGATCTTTCTTACCAACTTTCTAAGTTGTCATTGGCTAGAAAATGATTTCACCCTGTCCTTTTTGTGGGTTCTGCTGCTCTAGGAGTTGCCTTATGGCATTGAGGTTATTTGGAGGGGTTTTGGGGAGAGCTCAGGCACATCACTACCTTTCCTCTGCCTTCTTGGATCTGAGTGAATAGTCATTTTAAGAACTACCAGAACAACAGCAACAACAACAACCACCGCTCCCAGGGTTCCACTGACATTTCTCTTAATACAGCAGCAGGAAAAACAAAATAAAACAGCATTAGTTCAAAGGAGAAGGCATTTTATTAAATGATGTAATAAGATATATAGCATGGGGAATCTTTAATACATACAAGAGTTAGACTCTCACAAATTCCCATACTCTTGGGGACAAAGAGAAGAAACAGAGCTAGGTGTAACCATTGGAATGACTCCACCTGCTGGAGACTTACTGTAGAAGAGTTCCACCCATGAAGCGAAGGTCTTTGAGGGCAAGACCAGGAGTCTTTTCTTTGGTGTCAGGAAGTGACGTGGGCTAGTGGGAGGAAGAAGGAAGAGACTAGCACTCTGTCTGACTCTCTTTCCTTTGGACTCTGGTGGAGAGCGGAGCTAGAAATGTGCTCTCCCTTTAATAGATAGGAATCTAGGCCTTTCTCTCTCTTTACCAAATTCTTATTCTCCTTAATAAATGCTTAAAAGTCTAACTCTTGCTAAAGCTTATAATTTATTGGTGACCACTCATTAAATGTTTTAGACAGACTAGCTAGAATTTTAGCCCTTAACAAAGGGAATGCAGGTAGAAGTCATACTTATACATTTGTTGACTACATGTGTTTCTAGGGAATATAAGCTCTAAGCTATTGTCTTCAGCTGAATTATTATTTTTTTTTGTCCTTCCATATTCTGCTCATTCACAGGATTGATACATAATTTACTTCTAAACCGATTTTTTCTTCTGGGTGGTCATCTACTTCACTGTTTCCATCTACCTTTTGCTAGTTTTCTATGGAATTATAGCTCTCATTCATTCTGTACTTCAGGGGAGAGGTATCAGTTATTTAAACATGTAGTTTATTTCAACTGCCTTGTGAATCAGATTCACAGGAATACTAAGCAGAAGGCCTAGGCCTAGTCCATTTCTGTATTTTCAACTTCTTTGCTTTTGTTTCAACTACAACTCCCTGAACCCAGTTTATTGATTAAATTGGGTGTGAGCACATTCTTTTTACCCTCTATCATCACTCTAGTCTCTTTAACCTAGTTTCATGCATATCATCATGGGAGATTCAATCAATTAATCTAGAAGAATTAGTAAAGAAAACAACCTTTTCTTTCATGTAGACATCAAAATCACTATTTTATCTATGGGTCTGATTCATCACTAAAAATTGTTCTATCTGGATCATCCTAATAATGACTTTGGCAGAGTATGCCTTATTCAAAAAGAAGAAAAGACAATGTGAGAAGATTCTTATGCAAATCACAGAGATAAAAGATGTCAGTTTAGATAAACCGTAGATTACAGAACACAGCACAGGCCAAGGGAGTGAAGAACCTGTCTCTCCTTACATAGGTCCACCTGGGACCCCATGAAGCTTGAGACACTGTGTCCTGGAGGCAGGGCCCCATTTTAAGAAGGAGTTAAATGTCTAGAAATAGACTAGAAAAAAAAATGAACAGACAGAAAAAAAAATGAAGACCATTGAAAGTTTATTTGGTGACAAGGAAGACCAAAATATACTCCCACAAGAAGATAACAAAGTCAAAGCTCCTACATCCAAAGATTCTAAGAAAAATAGGAATTGTTCCCAGGCCATGAAAACACTCAAAAAAGGACTTTGAAGATAAAGTAAGAGAGGTAGAGGAAAAAATGGAAAGCGAAATTAAAGTGATGTAGGAAAGTCATAAAAAAGTCAACAGCTTGAAAAACCAAATGGGAAAGATTTCTGAAGAAAATAATTGCTTAAGAATTAGGATTGAAGAAATGGAAGCTTTATGAGAAATCAAGATACCATAAAGCAAATCCAAATGAATGAAAAAATAGAGGGCAATGTGAAATATCTTCTTGGAAAAATAGTTGACCTGGAAAATAGATACAGGAAAGATAATTTGAAAATTATTGGACTACCTGAAAACCATGATCAAAAAATGAGATTAGACATCATCTTCTAAGAGATTATCAGGGAAATTCGCCCTGATATGCTAGAAGAAAGTAAAATGGAAATTGAAAGAATCCACCTATCACCTGCTGAAAGAGATCCCAAAATGAAAACTTCTAGGAAAATAATAGCCAAATTCCAGAACTCCCAGGTCAAGGAGAAAATATTGCAAGCTGCCAAAAATAAAGAATTCAAGTACTATGGAGCTACAGTCAGGATAGTAGAAGATATAGCAGCTTCTACATTAAAGGATTGGATGGCATGGAATATGATATTCTGTAGGGCAAAGGAATTGGGATTACAACCAAGAATCAACTACCAAGCAAAATTGAGTATAATCTTTCAGGAGAAAAATGGTCCTTTAATAAAAAAGAGGACTTTAAGGCATTTGTAATGAAAAGATCTGAACTGAATAGAAAATTTGGCTTTCAAATACATTATCCCAGAGAAGTATAAAAAGGTAAACAAGAAAAAAAAAGAAATTATGAGGGGCATTAAAAGGTTAAACTGTTTAGATTCCTATATGTGAAGATGATAATTGTAATGAAAAGAACTTTCTAAGTATTAGGGCAGCTGAAAGGAATAAATTTGGACAGAGGGCACAGGTTGGAATTGATTATGAAGGGATGATATCTGTAAAACATTTATTGTTTGTTCATCTTTTTTTTTTTGTTTTGTGGGCCAGTCAGGGTTGGAGGGCATGCACATGTTCACACATTTAGGGGATGTCTTATGACTGAGGTCTGATTTAGGCTCGGGTCCTCCTGGGTCCAGGTCAGGTGCTTTGTCTACTGTGTCACCTAGCTGCCCCATGATGAAATCTTTAAAATAAAATTAAGGGGTGTGAGGATTGCATTGGAAGAAAGGGAAAGGGAGAGGTAGAATGAGGCAAAACATCTCACATAAAAGAAGCAAGAAAAAGCTTATGGAGTGGAGGTGAAGATAGGGGAGGAGCAGGGGAGTTATGTTCAACAGAATTGACTCAAAGAGGGCATAACACACACTCAAGTGGGTATAGTAATATATCTTGCCCTGTAGGGAAGTGGGAGGGGAAGGGGATAAGGGGGGAGGGGTGAAGGAAGGAAGGAGAGATTGCAGGATTCAGGCAGTCAGAAGCAAAAGGAGGGATAGGATAAAAGAAAATAGAAAATAGAGTAAATATCATAGGGAGCAAATAGGATGGAGGGAAACATGGTTAGCAATAGTAACTGGGAAAATTATGAAGTAGAGGCAAGAGAAATGTAAGATGATGATAGTGGTGGTGGTGGTGGTGGTGGTGGTACTTACTTTGTAGGTACTTACTTTTTTGAAGAAAATTCCTTGTCCGGTATAAGGTACTATGTAAATATGAGCTATTATTGTTATTGCAATAATCAACCTCATGGGTGTTTTGAAGCGAAATCTCCCATTAAAGTACTGTATAAATGTAGTTTACTATATTTAAAAAAAAGATGAGCGGGATGCTATCAGAAAAAACCTGGAAAGACTTACATGAGCTGATGCAAAGTCAAATGCACTGTCTACAAATTAACTGCAATATTGTAAGATTATCTGCTCTGAATGAATTAGTTATTTTAAGCATTGCAATGATCCAAGACAACTCTGAAGGCCTTATGAAAAATGCAATCCATCTACAGAGAAAGAACTGAGGGTACCTGAATACAGATGAAAGTATACTTTTTGTTGTTGTTGGTTCCTTTTTCTAAAGTGTTTTTGTCTGCTATGTTGTGCACAACTGCACATTTATAAAATGGCCAGAAAGATATTTTGGAGACAGGTTATAAAGGTCAAATAGAAGAAGTCTACTAAATTAAGTTGGACATGCTAAACTAAATTTTTATCACAAGTGTCACAATTAGAGTTTGCATTTATATAGCCCTTTGTAGTTTACATTATACTTTGCCAACAACAATCACTTATTGAGATAGAAAGAATAAATGTTATTATTATTTAAATAGGATACTTTATTACTTTAAAGTTATTTTCATGAACAAAAATATGTTTTCTTTCTCTTCAACTCCATTCTCCTCCAAAGTTGTTTTTATTCCTTCATTACAAAGAGTACCATGACATCAGGGTGATGTCATGATTTGCAGTGGATTGGATTTAAGTGAAAGAGGGCTGTCCAAGTTCACCAACCTTGCTCTCTCCTCCAGAGCCATTTAGGTCCACTGGCAAGATATATATCAGGACAATTGGAGAAGGCCCTGGATATTTAAGTAAATTGGGGTTAAGTGACTTGTCCAGTCTGATAGCTAGTAAGTAACTCAGATCTTCCAAACTTCAGGACCAATCCTCTATCCACTGTTCTACCTTGCTGCTCCTCCCCCTCCAAAGTAGGGGGAAAAAAAAGAAGACTCAATTCCTTGTAAGAAGTATGCATAATTAAATGAAACAATTTGCACAATAGTCACAAAGTAAAAAAAGAGATATCCCATTCTGCACCCTGACTCCAAAGGGCTTTCACCACAACAGTGACATCAATGGGACAAGTATTATTTTCCCCATTTTACAGATGTTACCTAAGATCTGAAAAATGAAGTAATTTGTTCACAAGTATCTGAAATGGGATTCCCGAATGGGCCTCCCAGTTTTCTAGCACTACATTTTTCTTATGATATAAAAGTAGTTCAGAAAAATTAAAATAGATTCTCTTAATATATAAGTAAGATCCATTCTTTTGAAGGCAGATCCTGCCTTTGATAAAATGTGGGATCTTTGAGGGCAAAGACTCTTGTGGTTTTTGTCTTTGTACCTATAGAAACTACCCAGGTATAGGACATTATTAATTAATGCATGGTGTTGGAAGTTGGACTCCAATATCAGGAAACTCTATACTCTTACTTCAGGGTTAGCACTGGGATGAAATGAGGCACTCATGAGTTAGTGAACATTTAATAGAAAAAAAATTGTTTTACACTAACACAGCAAGAATATACTACAAAGATAAAGTGTCATTTAGGTTCTCTGGTAGCAGGCCCCTCGTTCCTCTATATGGAAATAGTTTGGTCAGTAGGTCATCAAGAATTAGCTACATAGGTGCTGTTAGACACCACCAAGTCTGAAAGGCCCAGACTACATGTGGCTGAATTTTTCTTCCCTAGATGACTAGGAAGGTGCATCCATCCAGGAAGCTGGGCCCAGTCAGGTCCCAGGGGCAACTTTGTTCTATCACATATGAAGAATGAATAAATGAGTGAAAATTACTACAATTTCTTTTTTCAGAATTCAAAAGTTGAAATAGATTATTTTCTAAGATTTCAAAGACCTAATCAAAATTGTCTCAGAATAGTTTTATTTTCTTATTACCTTGTATGTTTTTGATGAACTGTTACTAGGTAACTTCATTTTGGCAGGTATTTAATTAATTGTTAGCTAGTTTGAATGCAAAGACAATGTTTCTTAAATGTTGTTTTTCAATAGTCAAATTAGGGCTAACTTAATCATATCATCCTTATCATTTAATTTCAATAATACATAGTCATGAAATGGGGTCAATAACTATTTAAATGGGCAGTAAGCATCCTTACCAGCTATTAAGTGATAAGAAAATATAATTGCATCAAATAGGATAATATATCTTTATTCCTTAATTAGAACAATGCCAGAGAATAATTCTCTCTTCCTCTCTGTCTGTCTGTGTATATATATATATATATATATATATATATATATATATATATATATATATATATATATATATATACACATACACATATATACATATAGTCACATTAAGCCGTGAGGACACACTAGTGTTGCATAGACCTTTCTTGAAAACATTAAGAAAAAAATGATTTCTTTTGTGTTTATTTTTTTCAGTTAATAGCTATTTTCCAGAAAATTATTTGCAATTTGAGGTCTTTGTGCTCCCTCTTCTGGTACTACAGAAGAATTCTTGGCCCTACCACTCTAATTTCCTTTTTAATTTTTTTTTATTTTTAGTATTTTAATCCCTCTTTTAAACAGTGATAATCATCAATATTTTTTCTTATCTGATTAATAAAATCCTGAGCATCTCATTCTATTCTATTCTTTGGTACAGAACCTTACTGGATAACTTTTGATCTTTTTGAAATCTCTCTGAATTCTTAATCTTGGCATAATACATGCATAATACATGCATTCTGTAAGAGTGTAATTTTTGCGTGGTTCTTTCTAGGACCTGCTGAACAAATTTGGGGTTTTTGATCCTGGCTATGAATACAAGTTTTCCTATTCAGGCCATCATAATATAAGGATGAACAGTGATAAGGAAGAGAAGGGTTGTTTTTGTTTTTGTTTTTGTTTTGTACCATTCATGGTATTACATTTGAATATTTTTCTCTTAATTATTTTCCTAGGCTTGACAGCTAAGCTTCATTTTCATTGCCTGGGTAATACAACTGAGGCTAGCCAAATTACTCTACAATTATCCTTACAGGGTTATTGTGAGGAATGAATTTTTTAGATCTCAGAGTGCCTCTCACATGGTATTCCATCTCCCATCCCTGTCACAACTCAGGAAAAGGACAGCCATGCTTAAATGAGATATTTGTAAGGTGCCTAGCATAGTCACTGCATAAGTGGGATGTGGGGTATGGCTGAAGAGCAACTTATCAGATCTAGCTCATTAACTCCTAAACATTAATTCCAAGAATAGATGAGAAAGGGGTAGCTAGGTGGTGCAGTGGATAGAGCACCTGCCCTGGAGTCAAGAGGACCTGAGCTCAAATCCAGCCTCAGACACTTTGCACTTACTAGCTCTTTGACCCTTGGCAAGCCACTTAACCTCAATTACCTCACCAAAAGAGAGAGAGAAAGAGAGAGAGAGACACACACAGACAGAGAGATAGAGACAGAGACAGAGAGAGACAGAGAGAGAACATGATGAATTCTTGTTAAGGGGGGCAGCTAGGTGGTGTAGTGGATAAAGCACCAGCCCTGGATTCAGGAGGACTTGAGTTCAAGTCTGGCCTTAGACACTTGACACTTACTAGCTGTGTGATCCTGGCCACATCACTAGCTGTGTGACCCTGGGCAAATCACTTAACCGTCATTGCCCCTCAAAAACAAAACAAAACATGAATAAATGAGAAAGATTCATTTTTTTTCTGGATACTTTAGCAATCACCTCAAAGAACAGGAGCATCAGAATGTCAGGAGCATCTTCAGAATCCAGCAGTTTTATGCATTACCTATAGTAGCGATATAGATTAAGAATGTAAAAATATAAATATGTGTAGACTAATTTTGAACAAAATTATAATAGTATCCCACACCAAGAATTAAAGATATTCTGGACTGTCTGTCAGGCTGCAAATGATTTTTTTTTCATGTTTTTGGGCTTACATACTGGTGACTACTAAATTTTAGTGACAAAGGAAAGCAATGGAACGTAGCTTTCATCTGCCTCCCTGGATTTTTACCAGTTCTAATGCATACCACAAGACATCTCGAGAGCATTTGCCACTTTCCAGTGACTAATAAACAAAGGAATTTTAATTATTCTATATCTAGAGGTATTGTTTTACTTCAGTGACATTGGTGTGTTAAGGAAAAATCTGAAGAGTATGAGGGAAGACTGATAAAAGTGATCTAGTAAAATTGTCCGAAGGTTTCAATGAACAATCACTACCTTTTTGGAACCTCCAAGAAATGTATGGGCCACATAATACCTCAAAGACATATGGGGTACTAAGTCAAAGAAAATATCCACAGACCCTTCATTATCATTATCACTGGCTATCTCTCATGCCTAGAACTCTCTTTCCTTGTTTCTGGCTCCTTTTTTCCCCTAACTTCTGTCGTGTCAACTAAAATTCTACTTAATGCAAGAAGCCATTCTTTACTGCTAGCAGCTCCAGATTATTTCCATTTTACCATATATCTATATCTATACAAACCTATACGTATACACACACACTGTTTGTACTTAATTGCTTGAATGTTGCCTTTGCCCATTGTATTGTTAGTTTATAAGGGCAGGAACTGTTTTTTCTTTTTTTTTTTTTTATCCCCAGCTCTTAGTACTGTGCTTATCACATTGTAGGTACATAATAAATGCTTGTTAACTTGGTAAATCTTGAATGGGGTGGTGACTGATTAGACTAGTATTAAAAGAGGCTTGTCATCATTTTTTTCAGGGTTGGTTTAAGAGAAAGCCTCCTCCTAGTGGAAGGAACTGAAGAAGTGACTGGAGGGAATAAGACTTTGCTTTAATGTCTTAATGATTCTAGAACCATTTAAGTTCTGTTTTGACATATTAGGTTATAGAGACAGGAGCCTTATTACTTTAGTGTGATGCTATACATTTCATTTACCCATGGATGCTCTATGTGAGGAAAACTGTCAGAAACTTTCAAAAACTATACTGGGTCCTTTCTCTTTAAAATAATATTCTTTTAACCAAACTAGTATTTTAATTTTTATGTCCCTTCTTGAAAAGCAAAAAGTATTCAAACAAAAAACCTCCTGAAAAGAAAAGCAAAAAAGTGACATTAGGATATTATTGAGGAAACGTATGATTAAAAAGGAAGATGGGCTAGTCCTTTGGTAAAGCAGATGGAGGGACGCCAAGGTGTGTTTCATCAATATACCAAATTGTAAAAAAGACCTAGAGTGTGTCCATCAATTGGGAAATGACTGTATATATTACTGCATGTGAATGTAATCGATTACTATTATCCATAACAAATTATGGAAATAAAGCTTCTAGAAAAAACAGAGAGAACTTGTTCAAACTGATGGAGATATGAATGACCATGGTCATGCTCATAACAACTTTTCAGTGTTCTAGGCAGCGTTCTGAAACTAGGAGATATAAGGGAGTTTCCCATTTGTATTAATAGAGGATTCTCTCATCTGGGAAGCTTCCTATATGAATTACATTATGGATCTAGTCTTTATCCTTATCCTTTATGAAATTAAAATGTGACCAATTTACATGCAATTATTTGATCAATATCTTCAGAACATCATGACTCTTGTGTCTTTCTCACCTTTTCCCTGATAAATTCCTGATGTAATTCCCTGATAAAAAGCCTAAGCCAAATTTATTTTAAGTAAAAAAAAAGCTTTTGAATACACACACTTTGATTTGCTTTCTATTTCTTCATCTTCTGAGTCTATCGTTTGTTTAAAAATTGTTCCCTTAGCCATGCATGTGAACAGTATCTTCTTTCATTCTCCACTTTTTATATTAATTTTGAGGTAATTAATCCATACACTTGAATTTTTTAGGATTTAGGAAGGTGCTTCTGCTTGCACAGGTCTTCAGATAAGGAGCTTTGAAGCTAGAAGAGTCGTCTGCTCTGTGCATGTGTATGGAAATATGTGAAGTGGGTTGAAAGCACAATCTTGTCATTCACAAATATTGCACAGTTAATTGCTCAGTTATAACCCACCAGAAACACAAGATGGCAGTAGATGCCAACAAAAAGTATAATACCAATGGTCAAAGTATTCAAACTAAAGTGCTAGCAATTTATAATGCCTATGTTGGGCGTGTGCTCTTTCATTCAACCTGTCCTATGGAACCTTCCAGATGATGCTGAGTGGAAATTTGAGCACACAGGCTCAAATAGTAGAAGGCTGTGGTCATTCTCCTGGCTTGCCTGCCAGGAGTTGACAATCATTCACCGGTGTCCATGAGAGGGGCCAATGGGAGCTTGAGCATGGTAAGGCTTTACTTCACACTTTAGGACTTTAAATCAAGATGTTGAAAGTATTTTCCTAAAAAAAAATTTTTAAAAAGACTTTGGACATGTTTAGGAAATTGTGGTGGGTGACAGATAAAATGACTGAGAAAACAGAAGTTCAAGCTACTAAGCAGATTGATTTATTAAGCAATTTATTGCAATTGCCCAACAAACCAGTACCAGACCTCCTTAGCTTATGCCTAGATCCCAAAGAAAGGGAGAGACAGATATTCATGCATGTAAAAAGTTAATAAAATAAGACCAATTAATTAAAATAAAACAATTAAGTAAGATACAAAATTAGGTAAGCTGATTTCTAATGGGAAGAAAGAATAAGGACTTTCAAAGTTGGTAGGAGGAGAACAGGTGTAAATCCATGAGATCTGAAGTAGAGTTGTACCATTACCCTCCCCCACCCCTGCCAAATGTATGTATATAATCAAAGGAATATGAAAACAATAATTGATCAGTATGGGACCAGTTTTCAGATAAGACATATGGGTTGCTTGAGATTTGTAATTTTGAGAAAACTTCTTGCGTCAATCTTTGGATCTGATTGGGTTTCTGGTTAGCATAACCTGGGTCCTCAGTTAAGAGTCTCTAAATATCAGGTAGAGGTGGTCAAGTTTCCAAGCCATGAAGGGCTGCTTTCAAACAACATAATAAGGTTTCCTAGTTCTCCTAATTGAATAAAGCTTTCTCACAGGATAGAAGTTGGACTAGACACATAAGTAAATGTAAAGGGAACTGAGATAGCTCCAGAATTGAGTCACAAGATGGAGCTACTCTATTTCACTTAATTCCCACAATTAACCACTTGCTGTCCTAATCCCATCAATTCCCTCAAAGTCAAGTCCAGTCAGCAAGCTTTTATTAATTATTCTCATTATGTTCCAGGTACTGTGCTAAGTTTTCAGGATAAAAAGAAGGAAAAAATAGCCCTTGCTCTCAATGATCTCACAGTCTAAAAGGAGACAATGTGTAAACACCTATGAAGAAACAATCTAAATTCTGACAAATTGGAGATAATCAAGGCATTAGCAAACCTTCCCTCTAGGTATCAAGGGTTTTGAATGCCAAGAATTTTATATTTATATATTTCTTAGGGCCAATAGGGAACCACTGGGGTTGATTAAATGTCACCTTTTCCTGAATGACGTGGTCAGATTTGTACTTTGTGAAAATGACTTTGACACCTGAGTGAAGGCTGGACTGGAGAAGGGAAAGACTTATAGCTGAGAAACCAAACAACAGGCTATTTCAAAAGTTCAAGCATGAGGTGATGAAGATATGCACTAGAGTCAAGGGAGGATAAGAGGAGGGAAGGTAAAATATATGAGAAGTGGGTTGTTTTTTTGTTTTTTTTTTGGTGAGGCAATTGGGGTTAAGTGACTTGCCCAGGGTCACACAGCTAGTAATTGTCAAATGTCTGAGGTCAGATTTGAGCTCAGGTTCTCCTGATTCCAGGGCTGGTGCTCTATTTACTGTGCCATCTAGCTGCCCCAAGAAATGTTGTTTTTGTTTTTTTTTTCAAAGAAATTTATGGTCAATGGGACTTGGCAACAGATTTGATATGGGGGTTGAGAAAGTGAGAAAGTGGTGATACCTAAGTTATGAGCTTGGGTAATTATGAAGATGGTGGTATCATCAATAGTAAAAGAAAGCTGAGAAGAGAGAAGGGTTTGTAGGGTAAAATAATTCAGTTTTGAACATACTGAGTTTAAGAGGTTTACAGGAAATAAAGGTCAAGTTGTCCAATGGAAAGTTGAAGATGCATTACTAGAGGATAGGATAGAAGTTACGGTGGGATAAGTAAATTTGATGATCATCAAAATACAGATGATTGAATTCACAGGAACTGATGAGATTAGCAAGTAATAATATAGAGGGAGAAGAGAAGATGGACAAAGATAGAGACTTAGGAGGGCTCCTATGGTTAGAAGGCATGACCGAGATGAATATCTAGCAAAGGAGACTTAGGAACAGTCAGACAGGTAGAAGGAGAATAACTACTGTCTTGAAAATATGAGAAAAGAGTATCAAGGAGGAGTCAATCAACAGTCTCAAATGCTATAGAGAGGTTCAGAAGGATGAGAATCAAGAAAAGGTTTGGCAATTAAGAAATCATTGGTGACTTTAGATAAAGTAGTTTAGTGGAATCATGAAGTTGGAAGTCAGATTGCAGAGAGTTAAAATAGTGAAAAGAAAGGAATTTGAAACATTGATTGTTATCAGTCTTCTCAAATCACTTCAACAATAAAGAGAGCAGGAGCAGCTAGGTGGCACAGTGGATAAAGCACCTGCCCTGGATTCAGGAGGACCTGAGTTCAAATCTGGCTTCAGACACTTGACACTTACTAGCTGTGTGACCCTGGGCAAGTCAGTTAACCCTAATTCCCCTGAAAAAAAAAGGAGAGCAGTGATATGAGATGATAACTAGTGGGGAAGGTTTTTTGAGGATGGGGGACTTATGGGCATGTTATTTTGGTAGTAAAGTAGCAACCAGTAGAAAGACATAGATTGAAGATTAATAAAGGAATAGTAATGAGAAAGATAATCTGTTGGAGAACACAGGACCAATTGAAATCACTTGTACATGTAGAAGGATTTTGCCTTGGGAAGCATATTCAGGTGACACAGGGGTGAAGGAACGAATAACTGAAAAATATAAATCCAAGTGATAGTAGATGAGGAGAAGAGGATCAAGTGGAAAATAGCCTTGAAATAGTGAAACATAAAACAAAGATCTCAGCTCAGAAAGTGAGGCAGAGGGGAAACTGGAAGATTTGAGTAGGAATTAAAAGATTTAGAAAAGCATTTGTGGTGATTGGGATAATAGGGAGGTTAAATAAATGGTTTGTTGCAGTGAGGGCCCAGTTGAGATTATGTAACATAAATTTGAAGTGGACTCAGTCAGCATAATTTTATTATTTTCTTCAACATGTGCATAGGAGAAAAGGCTACTGCTAAAGATAGTGGGAGTTATATGAGGCTGAGGTTTGGCAGAAAAAGATTGATGATATAGAATAAGGGGAAATATGCCCAAGAGAAAAAAGCCATATAAAATTGAACTGGTTCATAAAGGGGTTAAATGGAGAAGTAAAGTTTGTAACTAATATAGAAGTAATCATTTGGGAAAGAATTTAATGGCCAATAGATTGGCTATCATTTGAAGAAGACAAACAGTGTTTATGGTTGCCATGTGGAGAAAATGGTGGAGCATGATCTGCTAAGAGCATTTCAGAATTCATGAACATGGACTTTCATGCATTTGTGCACTTGTGGATGATAATAAAACCAAGTGTATGACCATCTTTGGGTGTGAATAAGATGGAGTAGAAGAATAGGTCATAGGAAATGAATACATTGAAAAAATGGAAGATTAGGGTCTTTGAAGGAGTATTACTATATATGATGTATTTCCTTAGTATGAAGGCAGGAGTTAGAGGGTAGTGAATGACTGTGAGCCAGGCAGTGAACTAATTGACAAAAAAAAAAAAAAATAGAGTGCCCTGGAGGTGGGTAGACAGCAGCTACCTGGATCCTGATTGGATGGTAAACATGGATTGAGTAAACCTCAAAGGAGGAGAAGAGGATGTTAGAGCTTGGAAGTGAAAATGAGGAGCTGGGGCAGCTAGGTGGTGAAGTGAATAAAGCACCTGCTTCGGATTCAGGAGTACCTGAGTTCAAATCCGGCCTCAGACACTTGCTGTGTGACCCTGGGCAAGTCACTTAACCCCCAATGCCCTGCAAAAAAAAAAAAAAAAGAAAATGAGGAGCAAGGAATATTCCAACTTTCCATCCTTGACCAGTCTGAATGAAAGTACAACCAGTGCTGGAAAAGGTGAGCATAGAAACTGTCATTAAGAAGAAATTTGGCGGGGGGGAGGCAGTTAGGTGGTGCAGTAGATAAATCACCAACCCTAGATTCAGGAGGACCTGAGTTCAAATTCAGCCTCAGACACTTGACACTTGCTAGCTGTGTGTCCCTGGGCAAGTCATTTAACCCTCATTGCCCTGCCCCCCCAAAAAAAAGAGGAAGAAGAAGAAGAAGAAGAAGAAGAAGAAGAAGAAGAAGAAGAAGAAGAAGAAGAAGAAGAAGAAGAAGAAGAAGAAACCAGGTATTAGTGAATGCAAGAAGATAACAAGATTGGGAAAGGTCAAGGTTTAATATAAAGGCAAATTGTGGAAGATAGGTGTGGGAAGTTAGAGTGGGCTTAGCATTGTACTTTATACTTTTGATTTTGCTTCAGTGAGTGTGTGTTATTGTAAAGGTTAAAGAAAACAGGAAACAAGTTTCTAGGGACTGGAGCCATTGGTAAATTATTTCTGAAGGAATTAATTTTCTAGATTATTGAGGAGTCCAAGAGACACGTCCTGTTTGCATAGCAAGTGGCTAGATAGCTCAAATCTGGGAGGCTGAGCATTTGCATGCAAAGAGAGCTAAAAAGTGTTTAGGATGTCACCCAGTGGCTTGAGGTGATATTTGACTCTATGAAGTTTCTTTAGAGAAATATAGTGTCACATGAAACTTTGCTACTTCTCTGTGAGAGAAAAGTACCCTGTATTATTTAAATCACTTTGAAGGCATAGGTTTAGACTCATCCAATTTCTGTCTCTCAAAACCTAGTGTGGTGATCTTCACACAGTAGGTACTTTGTAAATGTTTGCAGTTATATCATATCTATACTTTCTGACAGATGATTGCTGCAACAATTCTGCCAAATGTACTGTTAAAGGTGGTACTTAATGTGAATCAAAGTTGGAGAAAGAAAAGGCCACTCAATCTCATATCAAAAGTTTTCATCACTACTGATCTAATATCAAGAAGGAAATCACAATTTTGAGATATCACTTATGAGCTTCATGAAGAAAAAAAAATTAAAAATTCCTCTAGGGCAGGAAAAAAACCACAGTTATCTACTCTACCCCTTCCCCAATCAGGCATTTTTCTAAACAATAATGAAATTTTCATACTAACCATTCATTCGGTCATTCATTTGTTTATTTTGGCAATTGTTTTCTGGATTAGCTATGCCTAGATAAAAAAGAATGTTGTTTGACCCCCACAACCCTCAAAATCATGATTCATCTCTTACAATTGCTGTTTTTGAAGCACATTCATATATCTTTAACCATTATTCCTCTGTTTCACCAACTAAACCCAGGTCATGATGTTTCTAATGTTGTTTGACCCATAAAAAATATTTCTAGCACCAAGAATAAGAGTAATATGAGGGTACTTGGAGAAAATTTGGGATTCAAGTTTCCCATCTTCCCCTTTTTCTAGTTAACATCCAGCAAAGAAGGCCAAATGGCCTAAAATTCCTTCCACATATCAACTTCCTGAACATAAAATGATTTCAAATTCAGACTATTGGATTGCAAATAATTCCCAAACTAACCCTTAACCTTGTCTATAATTTATAGCTTCCTAGGTCCTTTTTATTGGATCAGCAATCAGAAAGTCCCTTTTCCATTTCTATGGCTAAATAATTGCGTGTGAGACTTTTACCCCACCCCCGACCCCCCACCCCTTACCAACAGGTTTGGTGTGTTGGTGTGTTTTATTTTTCAATCAACAGAAAGGGGATTGGTCTGGTACAGATTTTAATTCAATCACAAAATGGTTGGTTGAAAAATTAGTTTCAATTAATCTTGTTCCTAATTATCATGCAAGTACATTTATCTAGAAAAATAAATCATCCTTCTTGTGCACAACATGTATTTGAACTATCTCTCTTGATTTTCTATTTTTATATTGTCTTATTAAGGGACAAAAAGATTTCCCTGGAGATTCAGAATAATCTAGTCCACTTTGGATTGCTCCTTCTGCCACAGTAGGGCCTTCCAGCTTCGTGGGTAACTAATAATGGAGTTGCAGATGAGATGAGCAGGGGTCTCAATTTATGCACCAGAGACAAACTTTAATCACAGTATCCTGAGTTTTTATACTCTCTCAGATTCATCCAGATGGTCAGTGTATCTATTCAATGGAACCAACCTAAACAATATAATATTAGAACTTTCACAATGATGAATACAGGAACAAAATATTCTTTGCAGGGAATAGCTAGCTTTAATAGAAACCCATTGTTTAGTGCATTCTATTTGATTAATATGTTCATTCATTAATAAGTATCCTGGCTACAGCCTTGGAATCACTGTTGTCAGTCTTCCAGCTGGCAACCCTGAGGTTGCTGCTCAGGTATAGAAGTCATGCTATATTTTGTTAACCCATTCCAATCTATCCCGTACAAACTAATATTAATATAATCAATTCAGCAAATAGGTGATGTAAAGACTAATACAAAAAAAAATCCCTGCCCTCAAGGAGTTTTCATTCCACTTTCAGAATACAGTGTATGCTCACAGATAAACCAGTATAGTTCAAAGAAAATTGAAAAGAGAGAGAGCGAGCACTAATACCTTGCAGAATTAGGAAAGATTTCTTGGAGTTTGTGGTACCTGAGCTACTCCAATAATTTGGACAGGGATTCTGAGAAGCAAAAGTGACATGGCATATCCCTGGCATGTGGGGAAAAATCAGAGTCAGGGAATAACAGAAAACAGCTAGTAGTCCTGTTTGGCTCAAAGGTAGAGTTTATGAAGTGAAATTGTATGAGTTCAATTATGTGGGAGTCAGTTTGTAAAAGAACTTACAGGCCAACCAAAGGAATTTGTAGTTTATAGCATGGGCAATAGGAAATCACTAAAGGCTTTTGATGAGGGAAGTGGCATAGTTAGACCTGTGCTGTAAGGGGATTAATTTGGCAAGGTTATAGGATATGAATTATAAAGGAGAAGAGGATGGAAGCAGGGAAACTAATTTCTTGGTGATTCTAATCATCCAGGTTAGAAGGGATGAAAGCCTATAATGACCATGTGAATGGAGAGAAGATGTGGATGTAAGAGATTTACAAGAACTGATTTGGCAAGTGATCAGTTGTGGAGAATGAGGTTGATAAAAGTGACTAGACTCAAGATGACTCAGTTTTAGCACACAGATTACATTACATTTTTATCATAAATAATATATTATATTTGTAGCATAAAGCTGTTTTATTTGTACTAAAAAACAACCAGCTTTAAGAAAACCATCAAATCTCAAGTCTCTATTACATCTAAACCTCAGTTACAGGTTTTGATATTTCACTGTATGATGTATTTAAGGGTTGATAATACCCAGTGGTATTATGAGATTCAAATAAGACAATAGATATAAATCATTTTTCAAACCTTAAAGCACTGTATAAGTGCCAGTTATTACTACTACTACCACTACCTATTCATCCTTCTCATCTTCCTTCTCCTCCTCCTCCTCCTAATAGCATCAAACTATGGTCCTCCAGTCTGGTGATGTCTTCATCCCTTCATATTCTACTATACTCCTGATAAGTTTATGCAGTGTTTATCAAGTAATAAAGGGATAAATGTTTAACAACTGGGACCCGAAAAAAAAAGTTTTTACATATATACTTATAAGTTTAATCTGCATTATTAATAGTTTCTTAAGTCTAGACAATCAATAAAAAATAAATCAAGCTCTAAATTGTAGCATTTGTTCATTATTATGGTTTAAATGCTCACATTTAAAAGTTAAAAGTTGAAAACTGTTAAAACTGGGCTCCAATACAACCCTGATCATTCCAAAATTTCATGCCTCCTATTCCAGTAAAGTTCCCTGGAAAGCTAAACCTAGCTTCAAGGTACTTTTGAAATCAGTATCTCTTCCAAAAGGCTGTTCATGAATCAATTAAAAAGCATTTCCTAAGCATTTACTATGTGCCAGGGACTGTATTAAGTTCTGAGGATACGAAAAGCTAGACAGTTCCTGGACTTCAAGAAGCTTGCAGTCTAATAAGACAATGCGATAGGAAATGGGATTCAGAGAAGGATGAATTTGAATCATGGGGCAATTGATTTAAAATGACTTTTTTGGGAATGATCATGCTGACTTGAATATTGTTTCCAAAGGTAGAGATGGAAAGAGGAGGCTAATGGTGATAAAGAAAGGTCCCCAGTATAGCATTAAGATTGATGGAAATGGGGCAGCTAGATGGTACAGTGGATAAAGCACCAGCCTTGGATTTAGGAGGACCCTGAGTTCAATTGCTGCCTCAGACACTTGACATTTACTAGCTATATGACCCGGGGGAAATAACTTAACCCTCATTGCCCCACAAAACAAAACAACAACAACAACAACAACAACAACAACAACAACAAAACAAAAACAAGATTGATGGAAAGTAGCAATGTGTGTCTGGATTAAGCTAGTTATAATGATGCCTCACTAATCAAAGTACAGGACCCTAGTGTGGGAGCTAGAGAGCCAGTAAGGAGACAGGACACAAAGATAGCTGGACAGCAGCAGTATTTAGGTTCTGGGCTAGGATAGTTTGGGAGAATTCCCAACTAAAATGAAGATTCCTGGTACAGGATCTGGAGAACTGGGGAGAAGACAAGAGGCACTGTTTCCCTTTATCAGACAAAATCAAAGGGCACTAATTCAAAGCAAATATATTCTACTACATTGAACCACAAACTAATTTGGAAGGGGGGAAAGTAATAACTTGCACATACATACATTTTCTCATATATACATATTCCAATGCTACCAATGAGAAAGGAAACACTCCGGTTTTGGCAATTCACCATGTTAGGGTTGTACCCAGTCAGGATGCCTCTCTACCTCCAAAACTGCAACTTGCTGCTGAGTTGGTGATGTCATCTACTAAATGACTGTCTGTTTCTTCTCTGAGTTGTATCTTCCATCTTCTGTTTCTTTGATGCATGACCATTAGGTTGTTTTTCCACTCTTATCTATCTCCTGTTTTTCAACTGAATTTTGCTTTTGGTTTCTTACTGTAAAGAGTGTCTACAGAACTTTTTGGAGTTCATAGCCTCTGAACTATTTCAATTATTCTCTTGAGTCAAACATAACACTCACTGCACCCAGTCTGAACAGCAAGGTTTCCCTTTGGTCAAGTTAATCTTTTTATACTACTGCTCTTCCCCTTTAATGGGAGTTCTCTCAGACCTGGTTGATATTTGAGTTGTGTGAGAATATTCTTTTATACTCCTACTGGGCCTCTGACTGCTAGCAATGGGGCCTTTGAAACTACCCTGAACCATCACTTTTTGCCACTCTGGAGGGGGCTGACTGAGCTGGCAAACTTTACCTTGTATTCTGGTAGCTAAATCACTATGCCCCCCGCCCCCAATGTTCCCGGTTATGACAACATCCATGGTACCAAATGAATTATAAAGGCCCCTTACATCCTATAATTCTAGCTTTATAATTAAAAAAAATCACCTGAACTTTAAAATTCCATGTACTGTGATTACTTAGAAAGAAGCCTTGATGAGATTTGAATTGGTAAATCAAGAAGGACTGAGCTGTCCAAAAGGGATACTGAGACATTACAGCAATGCCTTCTGGGACCAAGGAAGGAGGAATTCAATAATTCTGTTCCATGTCTTTAATAAAATTCTGACATTTTTCCTTCTAGGTTACTGCAGGAAAATCATATTTTTGTAGCAGTTACCCAGAGGCTTCCTATTATAGCTTAGTAAAAGCCTAAATCCAACTTTCCCTTGAGTTCCATTCTATCACATTTCCACTATATACATGTAAATATCTATCTATCTGTGTGTACACATTCATACATATATATGTACATCCATGAATGCATACATACATACAAATAAACATACATATATACACATACATAAGGTCTTCACACATGTTTTCTACTGTGGGAAATGGGATGTTTTCAAGCTAGATCATATGACTCCAAACTGCAATACTTTGAAGATCTTATACATTGAAAATCAGAGAGGCCTTTAATCCCCCAGGACAATTTTCACCCCACCCATTTTTCTAACAAGCCCATTTCTCTCTTTTTAAAAAAATAATAAACATTTTCATTTAAAGTTTTGAGTTCTAAATTTTATCCCTCCTTTCCTCCCTCCCCTACCCCTTCCTTGATCCAGTAAACAATCAGATATAGGTTATCTATATGCAATTATATAAAAGATTGCCATATTAGTCGTTTTGTATAAGAAAACTTGAAAAAAAGAAAAAATTGAAAAAAAAGTGAAAAAATAGCATGGTTCAATCAATATCAGTTCTCCTTGGAGTTGGATAGTATGCTTCATCATTAGTCCTTTGGGATTATCTTGGATCACTATATTGCTAGAATAGTTAAGTCATTCACAGTTCTTCATCAAACAATATTTCTGTCTCTGTCCAAAATGTTCTCCTTGTTCTGCTTACTTCACTATATATCAGTTCATATAAGTCTTTCTGGACAAGACCATTTTTCTTTTCCTTTTTTTTTGTGGGGCAATGGGGGTTAAGTGACTTGCCCAGGGTCACACAGCTAGTAAGTGTCAAGTGTCTGAGGCCGGATTTGAACTCAGTTTCTCCTGAATCCAGGGCCAGTGCTTTATCTACTGTGCTACCTAGCTGCCCCGACAAGACCATTTTTAAAAAAATACAACAACTAATAAAGTGTATCAATATCATGGATAGATCTAAAATGGAGGAAGGATTGTATTGGAAGGAGAACACATAGGAAAAAATTTATATAGAGGATAAAAAAAGAAAGGGGGATGATGTTACTGTGAGCTTTTGTTGCTGGTTTTTGGGCTTTTTTTTTTTTTTTTGGAACAAACATTAAATAGATGTATAGAGTTCCATTGGTCTAGGGCCTACAATGCCCTAGAACCTCTCCATTGAAATGCTGGTTTCTGATAATTTTTAAAAATTCAAAAGTGGAAAAAAAGTTTAAATTAAGAAAAAAACTATAAAGTCAAATTTTCTGGATTGGGCAGCTCAGTGTACTGTGTAAGCAGTATCTAGATAAAATGGATATTGCTTCATTTTACTAATTTTTTTTTAAAAGGAATCAGTTTGCTAGTGTCAACATTTTTTTAAGCCTGGGAATAGTATCCATCATATCTTAAAGAAATAAGATATCTAGAGACAGATATTTATCTGATTTCATTTAGGCCCTTCCTTTCAACCAATTTTGAGAAGAAAGGCATAGAATGACTGGTCAGGTGGAATCAGGAATAAGATTTCTGTCACATATGCCAGAGAATTCTATGGATCCATGTCATTATTTTTCTTTTTGTAACATTCTTCATAGTTGAATGGGATAGTGATTTCTACAGTGGAACTGCCCAGTATAATTATTATAGCATGTGGAGACCTTACCAAATTACAGCAGCAGAATATCTAAGACTTGAGGTAACCTCAAAAGTTCCTAGTTTCCCTGGTCAGGCTGGAACAAACCACACTAAATAGGTAAATCTCTTTTGATTATCCCTAGACTCTTACTCCAATCCATGTGAGTTCAGAGCTAGATATTCCTTGAGTTATGTGTTATATTATAATGGGAATTGACTGATTTATAGGGATCAGCCCTTGAAATAAGCAAATATTTTTTGCTAGTTTCTAAAAAGACTTTATGGAAACTTTAGGATAGAGAGTAAGTATAGGAAAGCCTCTTTTTGGCCATGCCTGACAGAGAGGCTTGTGCTATGTGATGATAAAACCTATTCTAATTGTCTATGGAACTGAAAAAGAAAAAAAAAAAAGATGAGCAAGATGTTGCTAAGCAACAACAGAAAGTAAGCAAAGGGGCAGTCCACACCTTCATTGCTCTCTTTACCTCCCTGAAAGCTCTGTGAAAGAAAGGCACCTGATCTGTCTCCCATCTAGTAAAGATGGTTGTTAGCACATGATTGCCTGTCTTTTTTACTTATTTTTTTCTACTCTTTCCTGATTATACCTGAACAATTAGGGCAGGAAGGAAATGTTCAAGTGCCCTGCTGTAGTTAGTATTGATGTCAATCCCATCTAAAGGTCTGATCAGCAGTTGAAGCTGAATAACAGAAGCAGCAGTGACCCTCTAGTGGTAGTAGCTGATGGCAGAGAAGCAAGTGTAGACAGATATCACAAAACTGTTAAAGGCCCCTAATGATGGTGGTATAACCATCAGGAGTATAACTTTTCATGGCCAAGACAGTTTCCAGATTTGGATTCTATTGACTCTAGGAAATTATTAGTCCCAGAGAAATTCTACACTTAAGAACTTTATGAAGACTCCAAACAAATAGAAAAGGACTCCTAGGGCCAAAAGCTGGAAGGTACTGCTTTGCCACATATACACAATACATCCATGCCTCACTATGTGTACTTTGTGTACACATTACACACGGATATCATTTGTATTTTGGGAGTTTGAACTGAAAGCCTTGTAGCAAATTTTGTGACCTTTTCCAATTATTCTTACCATGCTTCATTAGTAAATATCTTTTCTAAAAACTAATAAAATCTGGGTGCCTGATTGTTGATGGGGTCTAATATAGTTGTGTCTTGAGAGCAATTATAGTAGAAAAAGGAGAAGAAGAAGAAGAAGAAGAAGAAGAAGAAGAAGAAGAAAGAGAGAGAGAGAATTTAATAGTTGTATTCACTCCTCCAAAGACCCAACCTACCAGTAAGAGGGCAGGCCATCAGGGAACTAAAATAGTTATTGATGTACAGGTCTCTATTGCCATGATTAAACTGTAATTTCCTAAAGAACAACATTTTCATTCTACCTATCATTGTAACCCCTATACCTAGCACAGTACTTTGCACATAATAAACTATTAAACTATTTTTTGAACTGAAGCAATATCAAGAGAGAACCCCAAATCTTCAATACAATTCTTCTTTCTTAACTGTTAGTTAGTCAGTCTATATCAGTGTAAGGCATAAATAATACACCTTAGTAATAGAGGCGCTATGGACCTATTTAACAAAGAAAAATAGCATACAGGCTATGGTCCAAGAGAATCAGTCTGGGATCCAATCTGACATGGAAAGCACAAGAATTTGTTTGCCCTTTAGTTATACAAGTCACAATTATAAAATGTGATCCTCTGGATCCATTCACCTTGATATGAACTAGTCTTTGCTAGAATAGACAGGAAGTTCTTTGTAACAGGTCAGTCAAGACTGAGAAAAGCACTATTTGTGAGAGCATTTATTTTTCCTCAAGTTCACCAGAGTCGAATTCTATTTTCCCATGTGAGAAGAGAGAATGAGTCCTATATCCAAGCTTTCCACAATTTCTGTTAAAGTCTAACCTCGTCTACTTGGGTAAAAAAGTGCTACAGTAAAATAAATAAACACTTTATTTCCTGTAAGATTCTTGAGTTGAGAGCAAATTCTGTACTCTGGGGTCTTCCAGTGTCTAGGAGAAGAGGTCATCACAGAATTACTCATACTACTGATATTTTATTTTGCATTATATTTCTATTAGGTATTATTTTATTATTTTAATTGATTCTGTATTTAAAAACTCTACAAATATAAAGGTTGAAAAAACCCAAGGAGATCAATGAATTAGGCATGCAAATTAAAAAGTTAGAAAAAGAACAAATTAAAAATCCCCAATTAAATATTAAATTAGAAATCCTGAAAATTAAAGGAGAAATTAATAAAATTGAAGGCAAGAAAACTATAGAATTAATCAATAAAACCAAGAGCTGGTCTTATGAAAAAAAAATCAATAAAATAGAAAAACCATTGGTTAATTTGACTTTAAAAAAGAAAGAAGAAAACCAAATTACCAGTATCAAAAACAAAAGGGCTGATTTTACCACCAATGAAGTTGAAATTAAAGCAATAAGTAGGAATTATTTTGCCCAACTGTATGCTAATAAATTTGACAATCTAAATGAAATGGATAAATATTTACGAAAATACAAACTTCCCAGGTTAACTGAAGAGGAAATAAAATCCTTAAATAAGACCATATTAGAAAAAGAAATTGAACAAGCCATTAATGAACTCCCTAAGAAAAAATCCCCAGGTCCAGATGGGTTTACAGGTGAATTCCACCAAACATTTAAAGAACAATTAATTCCAATACTATACAAATTATTTTTGAAAATACGTGGAGTTCTACCAATTTCCTTTTATGACACAAATATGGTGTTGACACCAAAACCAGGCAGAGCAAAAACAGAGAAAGGAAATTATAGACCAATTTCCCTAATGAATATTGATGCTAAAATCTTAAATAAGATATTATCAAGGAGATTACAGCAAGTGATCACCAGGATGATACCCTATGACCAGGTGGGACTTAAACCAGGAATGCAGGGCTGGTTAAACATAAGGAAAACTATTAACATAATCAACAACATCAATAAGAAAACTAACCAAAATCATATGATTATCTCAATAGATGCAGAGAAAGCTTTTGACAAAATACAGCACCCATTTCTAATCAAAACACTAGAGATTTTAGGAATAGAGGGAGCTTTCCTTAAAATAATAAGCAGTATCTACCTAAAACCATCAGCAAGCATTATATGGAATGGAGAGAAGTTAGAGGCCTTCCTAACAAGATATGGGGTGAAACAGGGATGTCCATTATCACCTCTATTATTTAATATTGTACTAGAAATGTTAGCTTTAGCAATCAGAGAAGAGAAAGGAATTAAAGGAATTGGAATAGGTAAGGAGGAAACAAATCTATCAATCAATCTTTGCAGATCATAGGATGATATACTTAGAAAATCCTAGAGAATCAACTCAAATATTACTTGAAACAATTAACAACTTTAGTAAAGTAGCAGGATTTAAAATAATTCTACATAAATCATCAGCATTTCTATACATGACCAACAAAATCCAGAAGCAACAGATAGAAAGAGAAACTCACTTTAAAGCAACAGTAGACAATATAAAATACCTGGGAATCTGCTTGCCAAGACAAACCCAGGAACTCTGTGAACACAATTACAACACACTTTTCACACAAATCAAATCAGATCTAAATAATTAGAAAAATATCAATTGCTCATGGATATGCCAAGCTAATATAATAGAAATGCTAATTCTACCTCAATTAATTTACTTCTTCAGTGCCATACCAATCAGACTACCTAAAAATTATTTTATAGAGCTAGAAAAAATAATAACAAAATTCATCTGGAAAAATAAAAGGTCAAGAATATCAAGGGAAATAATGAAAAAAATGCACAGGAAGTTGGGTTAGCTGTACCAAATATGAAGTTTTACTATAAAGCGGCAGTCATCAAAACTATGTGGTACTGGCTAAGAAATAGAGTGGTGGGGGCAGCTAGGTCATGCAGTGGATAGATCACTGGCCCTGGAGTCAGGAGTACCTGATTTCAAATCTGGCCTCAGACACTTAACACTTACTAGCTGTGTGACCCTTGGCAAGTCACTTAATCCCAATTGCTTCACTAAAAAAATATACAGTGGTGGATCAGTGGAATAGGTTAGGCACAGGAGACATAGTGGTAAATGACTGTAGTAATCTAGCTTCTAGCATAGGAACTCAGTATTTGACAAAAACTGCTGGGAAAACTGGAGAACAGTATGGCAGAAATGAGGCATAAACCAACATCTTACAACTTATACTAAAATAAGGTCAAAATGGGTACATGATTTAGACATAAAAGTTGATACCATAGGTAAATTAAGAGAGGAAGGAATAGTTTACCTTTCAGACCTTTGGAAAGGAGAACAGTTTATGATGAAACAAGATATAGAGAATATTATGAAATGCAAAATGGATGAGTTTGATTACATTAAGTTAAAAAGTTTTTGTACAAACAGAAGCAATGTTTCCAAAATTAGAAGGGAGTCAGAAAGCTGGGAAACAATTTTATGGCCAGTAGTTCTGATAAAGGCCTCATTTGTAAAATATATCGGGAACTATATCAAATTTGTAAGAATCCAAGTCATTCCCCAATTGATAAATGGTCAAAGGATATCAACAGGCAGTTTTCTGATGAAGAAATCAAATCTATCTATTGCCATAAGAAAAAATGCTCTAAATCACTATTGATTAGAGAGATGCAAATTAAAACAACTCTGAGGTACCACCTCATACCTATCAGATTGGCTAATATGACAATAAAGGAAAATAATAAATGTTGGAGAAGCTGTGGAAAAATTGGAACACTAATCCATTGTTGGTGGATCTGTGAACTGATCCAACCATTCTGAGAGCAATTTGGAATTATGCCCAAAGAGCTATAAAGCTGTGCGTACCCTTTCACCCAGCAATACCACTTTTGAGTCTTTTTCCCAAGGAGATCATATAAAAGGGAAAAGGACCCACATATACAAGAATATTTATACCTGCTCTTTTTGTGGTGGCAAGGAATTGGAAATGGAGGGGCTGCCCATCAATTGGGGAATGGCTGAACAAGTTGTGGTATATGAATGTAATGGAATACTATTGTGCTATAAGAAACGATGAGCAGGAGGAGTTCAGAGAAACCTGGAGGGTCTTGCGTGGGCTGATGATGAGTGAGATGAGCAGAACTAGAAGAACATTGTACACAGTAACATCAACATTATGTGTTGATCCATTGTGATAGACTTGATTTTTCTCACCAATACAATGGTACAAAAAAGTTCCAAAGGACTCATGATGGTAAAAACTCTCCAAATCCAGAAAAAAACAACTGTGTAATATGGATGCAGATTGAACCATACTATTTCTCTTGTTTTCGATGCTGTTGTTTTTTTCTTTTTTGAGGTTTTTCCTCTTTTCTCTGATTCTTCTCTTATAACATGACTAATGAAGAAATATGTTTAATGTTAGACTACTTGCTCTCTTGGGAAGGGGCGGAGGGAGAGAGAAAACTTTGAAGTTAGAAATCTTATGAAAACAAATGTTGAAACTGTCTCCACATGTAACTGGAAAATAACAAAATACTTTTATAATTAAAAAAAAAGATTGAAAAAAAACCAAAAAACCCACTGCTTTCAATGAAGTTACATTTTAATCAAATACAAAATAATCTACATTTCTTATTTAGCAAAAGGTTGTCTGCTCTCTGAGAATCACAGAGAATATTTCACTTCCACCCAGAAGGGAAAGTGTGCATAACAACCAGGGCAAGCAAAAATGCAACTTTAGAGCCTTCCTGTTAAATAGAGTCAGGATTGTGGCTACAATTGTTCCCTGGTGAGTAAATGTGTATATGCATGTATATATGTAGATGTGTATATATATGTGTGTATTTAAAATTTTATTTCATCCACAATATTTTGTTCATATTCACATATTGACAATTAAGGTGACTGATTTGATTCATTTTGCTATATTTGGGGTTGGGGGCTAAGTCTGTGATTTTATTGTAATAGGGAAATATCAGAAGAGGAACTTCCGCCAATGCAGAAGACACTTTCTAAGTGACTTTGATCAGTGATTTTTAGTTTGAGGTTTGTGAACTTTAAAAAAAAAAAGATATCTATTTCAATATAATGAATTTCCTTTGTAATCCTATGTATTTTATATTGTACATTATTCTAAGAGGGAGATCCATTGAGTTCACTAGAGGGTCAAAAAGTTCCATCATAAACAAATAGGTTGAGAACTCACATCTTAGAGAGTTGCTTATAAGTATAGGCAAGTGACTTTCCCAGATTCACACATGAGTATAAATAGAGGCAGAACTGTAACCCAGGCTGATTCCAAGGCTAGCTCTCTAGCCTCTATAACACACAGTCTCCCTTAGTGTATGCTACTAAATGTAAATATGACATTCATACTCTTTACAATGTGAAAGATTTAAAATCTGATTTTTTTGCTTTAGAAGTCACACCATGTTTTCCCCAGTGGCTTTTGTAGTCAAACCAAAATCAAAGAAAGAGAAAATTATTTGGGAAAAATCAGACCAAAAAGCACTTTACTGTAATTTGCTACATAGTTGTATCCACACAGGCAAAATTACAGAGAACTGATCAATAACTCAATCAATAAGAACAATGCCCAAAATCGGAAGTGCAACTGCATAATGTCACCAGGATTGGACTAATTCTTCCCCAATGTTAACATACCTATACCTCAGGCTGCCCAGTAAAATTTGTCTGTCTGTATTCCTCTCCTCCCCCTCTCTCTCTCTTTCTCTCTCTCCCTCCTGTCAGAATCTACCTAGGAAATACCCCTCTCCATTACCTTTTCCCGCTCTAGAAATGGGAATCAATCCTTCCTGGAGTGAGACAGCAACCAGTATAGAGTCTCATGTAGAGTTCTAGAATAACTGGTTCATGTTTCAAATGCAGAAAAAGATTGTGGCATATGAAACCTTCCTGGGGAAAGGAAGGTAGTGAAGCAAGGGGAGGGATACATCCATTGAAATTGTAAATATGGGAATTGTTCACAAGGGAATGAAAGACAGGCTTCAAATATGGAAGAATCAGCAATATGTGGGAGGCAAATTGGGAGTTTGGAATGTCAGGTATGTGGTTAATTCTTTGTTCACTGAACTTCTGTATATGGATGAATGTAGAGGAACTTAATACCTTCCATATACTGTAGATAACAGAATTTAAAACTAATGGAGACTTTAGAGGTAATCTTGTCCAAGTCCATCATTTTACAGAAAAGAAAAGTGAGGGTCAGAGAGGTTAATTGCATAAGGTCACACAGGTAGAAAAGAAGACAGCCAAGTATTTTTGATTCCAAATCCATTTTTTTTTGCCATAAAGCTTCTTTGCCTAAATGAAAGAACAAATGAATGAAGTAAGTAATTTATTAAGTCCTTACTATGTGCTAAGTATTATGCTAAGCACTTGGGGATGCAAAGAAAAGGACAAAACAATTTCTGACCTCAAAGAGATTACATTTTAATAGGGGAAGATTATATCTGTTTTCATCTGTGTATACATATATATGTATACATATGCATCTATATACCTCTGTCTATGTATTGAAAAGAATTAATTGTTATTTGAGGTTTTTATGCCTCAGCGGGCACTTGCCTGGGGCTCTGCAAACAGCATGGTGCTCCACCCACTGGTTGTAGCTGTTGCCATGGCACTGGCACCTCACATCATCACCACTCTCTGATGCCTAATTAGGCCTGGCAAAATTATAATGATTGGAAGCCTAGTGAGGGCAGTCATGTGACTGTCAGAGCAGTCATCCCATTGGCTGGGGCTGTGTGGGGTTTTTCTGGGATTGGGGGAGGAGAATTGGGCATTCTAACTGGATGCTGGAAGGTGACAGGAGTTCTGCTGTGTAATCTCAGCTGATTCCTGGGCGGTGGTATCTTTTCAGTTTGTATAATTTCCCTTTCCTCATTTTATTTCCTTTCCCTTGATCCTACTGATCCTGTTTGTGTTTTTTTGTTTTTTGTTTTTTGTTTTTAATTCGTTCTTATTAAAATAAATCCTAGGGGGCGGCTAGGTGGCGTAGTGGATAAAACACTGACCCTGGATTCAGGAGTACCTGAGTTCAAATCCGGCCTCAGACACTTGACGCTTACTAGCTGTGTGACCCTGGGCAAGTCACTTAACCCCCATTGCCCTGCAAAAAACCAACCAAACAAACAAACAAAAAATAAAATAAATCCTGTTCTGTTTTGAGGGAGGCTGCCGGTCTCCTTCCTTGCCCCAATATTGCGGTGAGCCATTTAGCTAATACTCCCAAATTAAAAATTGGTCCTCACAGTTTATATGTTACATATATAACACACACATAAATACATGTAACATATGCACATAAAATATATAAATATATATGTAACAAATATACATAGAGACAGAGGGACAGAGTTGGCAAGTTACAGGACCATTTTTTTGGATATGGTAAAAAAAAAAATTGTCATACCAGGTTTGAGACCAGAACTATCCAGGACTATGTCAAGCAAAAGCTCACCAATCAGAACTCAGGGCTGCAGAGGTGGGGTAGAAGTGGACAAGGAAGAAGAGTCTAGATCTGGGTGAATGAAGACAGCCAGAAATTTTCTACTAATGGTATGTGGTTAAGACTCTAAACAGTTAGGAATGACATTTCATTTGATACCTAACAATAAATGTGGTTACTGTGGGGACATTTTTACCTTAAATCAGACATGTTCATTTACTAAATTTTACTTGAAAACATTAATATTAAAATAACCCTAGCTATGGACAAATGCAAACATAACACACATACATGCGCACATATGCACACACTCACACACACACACACACACACACACACACACACACACAGTGGAAAGGGATTAAATCTTTCTAGGCATTCCACTGGAACATTCAGATACTTGGCAGCTCAGAAGCATCATAATCTTAACTGAGTCAAGTGGATTTAGCATTCTCCAAATAGAGACCCAGAAAACCTGTTCCCAAAGGGTTGCCCTAGGCCATGGATTCTTAACTTTGGATCCATCAATAGATTTCAAGGGATCTGTGAGTTTAAAATGGTGAGTGTGTGGGGAGGGGGTTATATATTTTCTTTTTTTCTTTTTTGTTTGTTTGTTTGTTTTTTGGTGAGGCAATTGGGCTTAAGTGACTTGCCCAGGTTCACACAGCTAGTAAGTGTCAAGTGTCTGAGGCTGGATTTGAACTCAGGTCCTCCTGAATCCAGGGCTGATGCTCTATTCACTGTGCCACCCAGCTGCCCCTATATGTTTATTTTCAATAGTCTCCAACTAGATTTAACATTTCCTACAATTATTTATGTCATATGAGGCTGGCAAAGGAGGATATGATACACAAAAATGTTAAAAACCTTTTTCCTATGCATAAAGCCTACCAGCTACAATAGGCACTGTTAATGAAAAGAGAAAGTGCTTTTGCACTTCTAGCTATATGCCACTGTGCTTCATGGGTTCATATTGAGGGTTTTCCATGGGAATTTCCCATGTTATGATGGGTCTTCTAAGAAAGTTGTAGTCTGGTGTTATCATTGGAAGCAAAGTGAAATAACGTACTCCCAGAGGAGTTTATGCACTAAAAGGCACATAGTTTATTTACAGCAAGGGAATATCTTACCTTTCACTAAAATATAACCTTGGTCAAAAAGTCCACGAATTTGCCATTGTTTGAAATATAGTATGAAAATGTTAAAGTATTAATGCTCCCATAAAATATATTTTCTCTGTTTCTGATTGGAGTATATCCATGTATAGTAATATTTCATGTTTTCCAAATATTATTGGAGAGACAGAGAAAAGATAGAAGAATGAAACCAACATTTACATTGAACTTTCCCAACACACTTTGTACAACATCTTAAAAAAGAAACAAAATCAAATTTTTGGTAAGGAAAGCCAAGGAAGAGTTATAGTGGACAATTTCTCCAGAAATTGGGGTGGGGATTGGCCTGGAACACAGCAGGGTAGAAGAAGCATAGGTTGTGGATGGGGTGGCAGCAACAATAAGAAGAGCCTAGCATTTACCTAAATGATAAGGGGACTTTTTTAGTACTACTGGAAGAAGGACTGAGTGTCATTTGGGTGCTTTGTTGCTGAATACCAAGTTCTGGGTCATAGGTTGAGAACAGAAAGGAATGGTTCAAGTCCCAAGGGATCAGGGGCTTTATATGTGTAAGAATTAGAGCACAGTCCAGGAGGGAAGTGACCAGACATCTTCCAAGATCATACTATGTTGGAAGTGCCAAAAACTTACAGGGGCCTACTGAACTTTTTAAGCAATAGAAGAAGATAAAAGACATAACATCTGTCCAGACATCTCTTCCCCACACATAGGACATAGCATAACTCAATTCTAACATAAAGTCCAAACTTAAAAATAGGCAGAAAAAGGAGCAAATGATAATTACAAAACCTGATCACAAAAACTTCTGTGGTGACAGAGGATCTCAAGACACAAACTCAGAAGGAGAAAATGACTTGTAAACATCTACAAGGAAAGCCTCAGATAAAAATGTGGATTGGACACAAGTCCAGCAATTATTCCTAGATGAAAGAGAGAAAGTGTGTGTGTGTGTGTGTGTGTGTGTGTGTGTGTGTGTGAGAGAGAGAGAGAGAGAGAGAGAGAGAGAGAGAGAGAAGAGAGATTTAAAAAAACAATTAAAATCAAATAAGAGCAATAGATAAATAATTGGGAAAGTAAGAAAGGTGAAATAAAATTATGAAAACAGAATAGCTTGGTAAAGGAAGTACAAAGGAATGTTGAAAAATAAATCCTTAAAAATCAGAGTTGACCAAATGTAAAAAATCTAAAATCCATGATAAAAAGAGCCAAGATATATTTTTTCAAGAAATTATAAAGGAAAACTGTCAATTATAATTTAGAACCAGAAAACAATGTAGAAACTGAGCGAATACACTGATTACTTACTGAAATAAATCCACTAATGAAAACTCTCAGGAATATTATAGACAAATTTCAAGAGCTCTCAGGTCAAGGAAAAAACTATTGTTAGCATCCAGAAATAAATAATTTAAATATCATGCAGCCACAGTGAATCAGGATCACAAAAGATTTAGCAAATAATATAGTAAATGAGTGGATGACTATTCGTACATAGCAGAATGAAAAAGGACATGATTTTCAACCAAGAATAATATAACCATCAAAACTAAATATAATCCTCTAAGGGAAAATGGATATTTAATGAAATAAAGTACTTTCAAGCATTCTAGGTAAAAACGTAACAGACATTGAAAAAAAGACTTTAAAGAAGCACAAAAAGGTAAATATGAAAGAAAATTATAAGGAACTTAACAAATATAAACAATTTCCATTCCTACATGAGAAGATATATGTTACTTCTAAAACATTATCATCCTTATGGAAGTTGGAAGGAATCTACTAGCCCTCAGGAAAGTCTTGCCATTCCTCTCCATACAAGATGAGCCTATCTAAGTACCTCACAAGCTAGTTTATGAAGAGTGTTCAGCTCATCGGTTGAAATAATGAAATTAAAACATAATACCGTAAATAAATGTCTTATAAAACTGTAAAAAAGAAGGAATCTACATAGACAGAGAGTATGGGTGTGACTCCATTATGTTGGTTTGATCTCAAAAGAAGAATGGAAGGTTGAGAAAGAGGGATGTGGGAAAAAGAGGAAAAATGGGGAAATCATCTCACATCAATGAGGTATGAAAGGAAGAGCTTAAAATGGACTGGAAAATAGGAGAAATTATCTAATACTTGAATCTCATTCTCATCTAAACTATATTTTTCCCTCCTCCATCTAGTTCAGATAAGAATGAGTTTCAAGTATTGCTTGATCACTCCATTTTCATGTGTGTGTAAATATTAATACACACATATGTGAATACATAAACATAGAGTATAGAAATCCATCTTACCAAATAGGTAAATAGGAGGTGAAGTGGTTAAGAGAAAAGGGGGGGTGCAACAAAGGAGGATAAATGAAGGGAGTCAGTGATCAGAAGAAAATATAGACTTCTGAGGAGGGGGACACAATCAAAAAGAAAAGGATAAATAGAAGAGAATAGCTTGGGTGGAAACACACAGCAATAATAACTATGAATATAAGAAAGCCAGAAAATGAAACAGGATAGCAAAATGGATTAGCAACAAAATTTTTTTAAAAGTTTGTTTTACAAGAGACACACTTGAAACAAAAAAAGACAAAGAGTTAAAATAAGGGATTAGAGCATAATCTATGATGCCTCAATTGAATTTTAAAAAGGCAGCATTCATAATTTTGATCTCACACAAACCAAAAGCAAAGTAGATGTGATTAAAAGAAGTAATCAAGAAAACTGAATTATATAGAGAAATTAGTCAACTTTGTAAAAAAGTAAGTCATTTTCCAATTGATAAATGGTTGAAGGATATGAACAGGCAGTTTTCAGACAAAGAAATCAAAGTCTCATAAAAACACTCTAAATCACTGTTGATTAGAAAAATGGAAATTAAAACAACTTTTAGGTATCATCTCATACCTAAAGACAGGCAAATTTAGCAAAAGGTGAAAATATTGGATTTGGAGGGGATGTGGGAAAACTGGGAGACAAATCTACTGTTGCTGCAGTTGTGAATAGATTCAATCATTCTGGAAAGAAATTTGGAACTCTGCTAAAAAGTTATAGAACTGTGTATACCATTTTATCCAGAAATACCACTGCTAGTTTTATATCCCAACGACATCCCCAAAAGAGAAAAAGTCCAGTTAGTACAAAAATATTTATAGCAGCTCTTTTTGTGGTGGCCAAGAATTGGAAATCAAAGGATTGTCCATCAATTGGAGAATTGCTAAACAAGCTGTGGTATATAATTGTGATGGAATATTATTGTGCTATAAGAAATGAAAAACGGAACAGCTTCAGAAAGGCCTGGAAAGACATAAATTGATGTATAGTGAAATGAGCAGAGCCAGGAGAACATTGTGTACATTGACAGCAATATTGTTTGATAAAGAACTGTGAATGACTTAATTATTCTCAGCAATACAATGATCCAAGACAATTCCAAAAGACTAAAAATAAAGCATACTATCCACCTCCAAATAAAGAACTGATATTGTTTGACCACAGACTGAAGCATACTATTTCTCACTTTCTTTCATTTTTCCATTTTCTTATACAAAATGACTACTATGGTAACGTTTTACATAATTGTAGATGTATAACCTATGTCTGATTGCTTACTTGGGTCAGGGAGGGGGGAACGGAGTGATAGAATTTGGAACTCAAAACTTTCAATACAATATTAAAATACAAAACTGCATTTTCACCATAGACATGAATTAATATGAATACTGAATAGGTATACATCAAATGGCATGGCTTTGAAATTCTTAAAAAATTTTAAATTAATTATTGGAAGAATATACAGTAAAACTATGTTTTGAAGCACCCCAATATATCCCTCTCAGACTTAGATAAATCTAGCCATAAGATGAACCAGAAAGGGGACAGATAGGTGGTGCAGTGGTTAAGCACCAGCCCTGGATTCAGGAGGACCTGAGTTCAAATCTAGCCTCAGACACTTGACACTTAGTAGCTGTGTGACCCTGGGAAAGTCACTTAACCCTCATCGCTCCCCCCCCAACCAAAAGATGAACCAGAACAAACTTAAGGAGTTGAATAGAATTCTAGAAATGTTAGTTGTGATAGATATCTGGAGAATATTGGATAGAAAATAGACAGGCATACATCTCTATATGTATATATATGTATGTATGTATGTATATGTATGCATATATGTATATGTATGTATGTGTGTATATATATTTCTGCAGTGCATGGAGCCTTCACAAAAATTTACTATGTCTTAGGGCATAAATCCTTTACAGACACATGCAAAAATGTAGAAATATTAATGTATTATTTTTAGACAACAATGCAATACAAATTATATTCAATGAAATGTCTTTGAAGCAAAGATCAAAAACTACATAATCCAATCCTAAAAATGAGTATCTACAAAGGAAAAATAAAACATGCAAAAATCATCAATTTCATTGAAGAAAATTACAGCCATGAGACTACATACTAAAAATTGTGAGATGGAAAATAGCAATATATATATATATATATATATATATATATATATTTTTTTTTTTTGGCGGGACAATGGGGGTTAAGTGACTAGCCTAGGGTCACGCATCTAGTAAGTGTCAAGTGTCTGAGGCCAGATTCGAACTCAGGTACTCCTGAATCCAGGGCCAGTGCTCTATCCACTGCACCACCTAGCTGCCCCTAGCTGCACCTTCTTCTTCTTTTTTAAAATATATGTTTCTAAATACTTACATCACTAAAGGAAAAATACTTAAAAAATTAAAAATTCACAATTAAACACTAAAATAGAATTCTGGAAAATCAAATGAATTTTAATAAAATTGAAAATAAATAAATTAAAAACAAAAACAAAAAATTAAAACAAAAACAAAAACAAAAAAGAAACACACCCAAACTTTCTGTATCAACTAATGAAGATGAGATTATTAGGAGATATTTTGCCCCACCATATAAAAATAAAACATAAATCTAAGCAGAATTGAATATTTATAAAATATATATTTTTCAGATTAACAGAAGATGAAATGGAATATTTAACTGTTTTAGAAAAAGAAAGTGAGCAAACCACAAATGAGATCCTGGGCGGGGGGAACCAGTTAGATTTACAAGGGAATCCTACCAATCATTTAAAGAACAATTAATTCCTATATCATATAAACTATTTAAAGATGGGTAAATTAAGAGTGTTATTGGCACAAATATGGCCTTGAGGGGGAGCAAATAATAGAAATCTATAGACCAATTTCCCTAATGAATGTTAATGCAAATTTAAAAAAATAAATATTAGGAGGGAGATATAGCAATATATCACAAATACATAAACTATGACTAAGCTGAATTTTTATTAAAAATGTGGGGTTGGGTCAATATTAGGAGAATCATAAGTGTAATCAATCTTATAAGTAGTAAAATCAACACCAATTTTATGATTAAAACAATTGATGGGGAAGCTAGGTGACAGAGTGGATAGAATGCTGGTCCTTGAGTTGGGAAGACTCATCTTCCTGAGTACAAATCTGGCTTCAGATATTTACTAGCTATGTAATCCTGGCCAAGTCACTAAACTGTGTTTGCCTCAATTTCCTCATCTGTTAAATGAGTTGGAGAAAGTAATGGCAAATCACTTAAATATCTTTGCCAAGAAAATTCCAAATGGGGTCATGAAGTAGAAATTGCTAAAAAAAAAACCAACCAAAACCAAATAAGATCAATGGATGTGGAAGCTATTCACCAAATATAATTCTCATTTCTATTAAAAACACTAGAAAACATAGGAATAATTTGAGCTTTTCTTTTCTTCTTCTTTTTTTTTAGGTGGGGCAATGGGGGTTAAGTGATTTGCCCAGAGTTACACAGCTAGTAAGTGTCAAGTGTCTGAGGCCGGATTCGAACTCAGGTATTTCTGAATCCTGGGCTGGTGCTTTATCCACTGTGCCACCTAGCTGCCCCCAACCTTTGCTTGAAGTAAAATGCTCTATCTAAAACCAAGAACAATCAATATCATATAATGGGGATAGAGATACAGAGGTTTCCAGTTGATAAAATAGATCAATTACATAAATACTTTTTAAAAAATTGTGTAAACCCAATGAATTAAAAACCAGAAGAAAAGTGGGAAAGTGTATAGAAGTTTTTATATCAAGCTTCCCTGATAAGGGTTTCATTTCTCAAATATATAGAGAATTGAACCAAATTTACATAAATAAGGATCATTCCCCAAATGGCAAATGGTAAAAGGATATAAACAGGCAGTTTTTAGAAGATGAAAACAAAGTTATTTCTAGTTATGTAAAAATGTTCTAAATTACCAACAATTAGAGAAATTAAATTTGAATGAATAGACTCGGTGGGATACCACTGCTCAAGCCTAGTTATTTTGCATGCATAAAATTATGTAAGAGGGGAAGCTAGGTGGTACAGTGGATAGAGTACTGGACCTGGAGTCAGGAGGACCTGAGTTCAACTCAAGCCTCAGACACTTGACACTTACTAGCTGTGTGATGCTAGGCAAGTTACTTAGCCCTGATTGCCCCACAAATCAATCAAACAAACAAACAAACAAGAAAATTATGGAAATGTCTGGGCAATATACACTACTCCAGTATATGAAATATGCCACAATAGACTTCCTGGGCAGAGGCAAGATGGTGGAGAACAGACACTGACCCCTCAAAGCTCTTCCACAAATCCCTTAAAATAATGCAATACGACAATTCCTGGAGCAGCAGAACGCACAAAAGGACAGGGTAAGATCATTCTCCAGCCAAAGACAGCTTAGAAGATTGGTAGAAAAGGTCTGTTGTACTTGGGTAGGAGTAAAGCATAGACCTATGGTTGCATGTGCAGATTCAGCCCCAAGTTGTGCCAGAGAAAGCGACCCCTGGAGTCTCTGAATCAGCTTCAGTGCTGGTTTATTCTGGACCTAAACTCAAAGTCTGGTGAGAGGGGTCTTTGCTGGCACAGAGACAGAACTCAGTTGTTTTGTCCATGCTAAGAAGCAGGGCTTCACTGGTGGGCCCATGTAGGGGAGGGGCACAGGCTCACTGAAGCTAACAACCATAGTGAAACAAAATTTTGTTTCTGGTTAAAGAGCAAATAAGCCTGGGGTTATTTACAGACCAGATCACAGGCCAGGTGAGTGGAGAACCTGCCTCTTCTTAAATTGTACCACCTGGGACTCCCCAAAGCTTGGGACAATGAGCACTGGAAGCAGTACCCTACTTTAAGAAGGACGTAAAGGTCAAGAAAAAAGCTAGGAACATGAAAAGACAGAAAAACATGAACCACAGATAGTTTCTTTGGTGACAAGGACGATCAAAATACACCTTCTGAAGAAAATAACAAAATCAAAGCTCCTATATCCAAAGCTTCCAAGAAAAAATATGAATTGGTCTCAGGCCGTAGAAGTGCTCAAAAAAACCTTTGAAGATAAGAGAGGTAGAGGAACAAATGGAAACAGAAATGAGAGTGATACAAGAAAGTCATGAAAAAAGGTCATCAGCTTGAAAAGTCAAATGGAAAAGCTCTTTGAAGAAAATAATTGCTTAAGAATTAGGATTGAACAAATGGAAGCTAGTGACTTTATGAGAAACCAAGACATAATAAAGCAAATCCAAATTAATGGGAAAAATAGAGGGCAATGAGAAATAACTCCTTGGCAAAACAGCTAGCCTGGAAAATAGATCCAGGAGAGAAAATTTCAAAATTATTGGATTATCTGAAAACCATGATCAAAAACAGAGCTTAGACATCATCTTCCAAGAGATTGTCAGTAAAAATTGCCTTGATATTCAAGAAGCAGAAGGTAAAATAGAAATTGAAAGAATCCAATGATCACCTTCTGAAAGAGATCCCAAAATGAAAACCTCCAGAAATATTATAGCCAGAGCTGCTAAGTCAAGGAGAAAATATTGCAAGAAGGCAGAAAGAAACAAATCAAGTACTGTAGAGCCACAGTCTGGATAATACAAGATCTAGCAGCTTCTACATTAAAGGATTGGAAGGCATGGAATATGATATTCTAGAGGACAAAGGAATTCGGATTACAACCCAAAATCATCTACCCCAAAAACTGCATATAATCTTTCAGGGAAAAAAAATGGGACTTCAATGAAAAAATGACTTTCAGGCATTCCTGATGAAAAGACCTAAACTGAATAGAAAATTTGACTTTCAAATACAAGATCCTAGAGACACATAACAAGATAAACAGGAAAAAAGAAAGCATGAGGGAGGTCAAAAAGTTAAACTGTTTATGTTTGTACATGGGAAGATGATACTTTGAACTCATAAGAACTTTATTAGTATTATGGAAGCTAAAAAGAATAAATTTAGACAGAGGGCACAGGTGGGAATTAAAGATGAAGGGATAATATCTGTAAAACATTTATTTTATTATTTCATTATTTTATTTTAGCAGGGCAGTCAGGGTTGAGCAGCTGGTGAGTGTCTTGTGTCTGAGGCCAGATTTGGGCTCAGGTAATCCTGGGTCCAGGGTGAATATTTTATCCACTGTGCCACCTAGGTGTCCCATGATGACATCTTTAAAAGATAATTAAGGGGTGAGAGGTTTGCACTGGGAGAAGGCAAAAGGGAGAGGTGGAATGAGGTAAAGTATCTCACATATAAGAATCAAGTAAAAGTTTATGGACTAGATGGGAAGATGGGGGAGGAACAAGGAATGAATGAGACTTTTTCTCATCAGAATTGGCTCCAAGAGGGAATAACATAAATGTTCAAGTAGGTATAGTTATATATCTTGCCCTGTGGGGAATTGGGAGGGGAAGGGTAGAAGAGGGCAGGGAAGACTGGAGGAGGGGAAGTCAGAAGCAAAACACTTTTAAGGAGGGAAAGGGTAAAAGAAGATATAAAATAGAGCAAATATCATGGGGAGCACATAGGATGGAGGGAAAAACAGTTCACAATAGTAACTGGGAAAATAATTTTGAAATAGAGACAAGAGCAATGTAAAATGATGATGATGATGAAGAAGATGGTAATTGCTTTGTTGGGCTATTTTTTTGGCATGAAAACTCAGAGAAGAGATTATTTTTATTTTATTTTTTTGCTGTCTGGGTAACTCACAATTTATTCTTTTTTTAAAAAATTAATAAAGTATTTTATTTTTTTCCCGTTACATGTAAAGATAGTTCTCAACTTTTGTATATACAAGCTTCCAATTTCAGATTTTTTTCCCTCTCTCCACTCCCTCCCTCCTCCCCTAGACAGCAGGTAATCTGATATAGGTTTTATACACACACACACACACACACACACACACACACATAATAGCATTAATCCTATTTCTGCATTAGTCATGTTATAAGAGAAAAATCAGAGCAATGATGAAAAACCTCAAAATAGAAAAAACAACAGCACCAAAAACAAAAGAAATAGTATGGTTCATTCAGCATCTATACTCCGCAGTTCTTTTTTTTTTTTTTCCTAGATTTGGAGATCCTCTTGAATCATGAGTTCCCTGGAACTCTTCTGTACCATTGCATTGGTGAGAAGTATATAGTCCATCACAGTAGATCAACACTCAATGTTGATGATACTGTGTACAGTGTTCTTCTGGTTCTGTTCATCTCACTCATTATCAGCCCATGCAAGACCCTCCATGTTTCTCTGAACTCCTCCTGCTCATAGTTTCTTACAGCACAATAGTATTCCATTGTATTCATATACCACAACTTGTCCAGCCATTCCCCAATTGATGGGCACCCCCTCAAATTCCAATTCCTTGCCACCACATAAAGAGCAGCTATAAATATTTTTGTACATGTGGGTCCCTTTCCCCTTTCCATGATTTCTTTGGGAAAAAGACCCAAAGTAGTATTGCTGGGTCAAAAGGTATACACAGCTTTATAGCCCTTTGGGCATAATTCCAAATTGCTCTCCAGAACGGTTGGATCAGTTCACAGCTCCACCAACAATGCATTAGTGTTCCAATTTTCCCACAGCTTCTCCAACATTTATTATTTTCCTTTTTTGTCATTTTAGCCAATCTGATAGGTGTCAGGTGATACCTCAGAGTTGTTTTAATTTGCATCTCACTAATCATTAGAGATTTAGAGCATTTTTTCATATGGAAATAGATAGCTTTGGTTTCTTCAATAGAAAACTCCCTGTTCATATCCTTTGACCATTTCTCAATTGGGAAATGACTTGGATTCTTATAAATTTGATTTAGTTCCCTATATATTTTAGAGATGAGGCCTTTATCAGAAGTACTGGCCACAAAAATTGTTTCCCAGCTTTCTGCCTCCCTTCTAATTTTGGGTGCATTGCTTCTGTTTGTACATTTTTTTTAATTTGATGTAATCAAAACCATCCATTTTGCATTTTCTAATATACTCTATCTCTTGTTTGGTCATAAACTGTTCAATTTTCCAAAGATCTAAAAGGTAGACTATTCCTTTCTCTCTTAATTTAGCTATGGTATCACCTCTTATGTCTAAATTGTGTATCTATTTTGACCTTTTTTAGTGTAAGGTGTAAGATGTTGGTCTGTGCCTAATTTCTGCCATACTATCTTCCAGTTTTCCCAGCAGTTTTTGTCAAATACTGAGTTCCTATCCCAGAAGCTGGAGTCTTTGGGTTTATCAAACACTACATTACTAGTGTCATTTACTACTGCATTTCCTGTGCCCAGCCTATTCCACTGATCTACCACTCTATTTTTTAGCCAGTACCACATAATTTTGATGACTGCTGCTTTATAGTAAAGCTCCAGGTTTGATACCACTAACCTACCTTCCTGTGAATTAGTTTTCATTATTTCCCTGGATATTCTTGATTTATTGTTTTTCCAGATGAAGCTTGTTATTATTTTTTCTAGCTCTATAAAATAATTTTTAGGTAGTCTGATTGGTATGGCACTGAATAAGTAAATTAGTTTAGGCAGTATTGTCATTTTTACTATATTAGCTCTGCCTATCCATGAGCAATTGATATCTTTCCAATTATTTAGATCTGATTTGATTTGTGTGAAGAGTGTTTGGTAGTTGTGTTCATAGAGTTCCTGGGTTTATCTTGGCAAGTAGACTCCCAAGTATTTTATATTATCTACCATTACTTTAAATGGAATTTCTCTTTCTATCTTTTGCTGCTGGGCTTTGTTGGTCATGTATAGAAATGCTGATGATTTCTGTGGATTTATCTTATATCCTGCTACTTTGCTAAAATTGTAAATTGTTTCAAGTAATTTTTGAATTGATTCTCTAGGATTCTCTAGGTAAAACCATCATATCATCTGCAAAGATTGATTGATAGTTTTGTTTCCTCCTTGCCTATTCTAATTCCTTTAATTCCTTTCTGTTCTCTGATTGCTAAAGCTAATGTTTCTAGGACAATATTAAATTATAGGGGTGATAATGGACATCCCTCCTTCACCCCTGATCTTATGGGGAAGGCCTCTAATTTATCTCCATTGCATATAATACTTGCTGATGGTTTTAGGGAGATATTGTTTATTATTTTAAGGAAAGGTCCACCTATTCCTAAACTCTCTAGTGTTTTGATTAGGAATGGGTGCTGTATTTTGTCAAAAGCTTTCTCTGCATCTATTGATATAATCATATGATTTTGGTTGATTTTCTTATTCATGTGGTTGATTATGTTAATAATTTTCCTAATGGTGAACCAGCCCTGCATTCCTGGTATAAATCCCACCTGGTCATAGTGTATTATCCTGGTGATTCCTTGCTGTAATCTCTTTGATAATATCTTATTTAAGATTTTAGCATGAATATTCATTAGGGAAATTGGTCTATAAGTTTCTTTCTCTGCTTTTGCTTTGCCTGATTTTGGTATCACCAGCATATTTGTGTCATAAAACGAATTTGGTAGAAGTCCTTCTTCACCTATTTTTCCAAATAATTTGTATGATATTGGAAATAATTGTTCTTTAAATGTTTGGTAAAATTCAACCATAAACCTATCTGGCCCTGGGGATTTTTTCTTAGGCAGTTCGTTAATGGCTTGTTCAATTTCTTTTTCTAATATGGGTTTATTTAAGGATTTTGTTTCCTCTTCAGTTAACCTGGGTAGTTTGTATTTTTGTATATATTCATCCCTTTCATTTAGATTGTCAAATTTGTAAGCATACAGTTGGGCAAAATAATTCCTAATTATTGATTTAATTTCCACTTCATTGGTGGTAACATCACCATTTCATTTTTAATACTGGTAATTTGAATTTCTTCTTTCTTTTTCTTTAATCAAATTAACCAAGATTTCATCAATTTTTTTGGTTTTTTCATAAAACCAGCTCTTAGTTTATTAATTCTATAGTTTTTTGCTTTCAATTTTATTAATTTCTCCTTTAATTTTCAGGATCTCTAGTTTAGTATCTAATTGGAAATTTCTAATTTGTTCTTTTTCTAGCTTTTTAAGTTGCATGCCCAATTCATTAATCTCCTCTTTGTCTTTTTTATTCATGTAAGCATTTAGAGCTACATATTTTCCCCTAAGCACTGCTTTGACTGCATCCCATAGATTTTGGTATGTTGTCTCATTATTGTCATTCTCTTGGATATAGTTATTGATTGTTTCTATGATTTGTTGTTTGGCCCATTCATTCTTTAGAATGAAATTATTTAGTTTCCAATTGATTTTCATTTTACTTTTCCCTGGTTCTTTCTTACATGTAATTTTTATTGCATCATG